>NC_044905.1:102329633-102499702 GCF_001633185.2 Quercus lobata | reverse complement strand
TTCTCATCGTGCCCCCCCGCCGGCTGCGGCTTCCCCTCCGGCACCGCAGCCCTCACCTCAGCGCGCGCCCCGCGGCAGCGTCCCCACCAGCGTCCCTACGCCCCCCGGCAAGTATGACAGGGATGAAGAGCCCAGAGGGAACGGCAATTCCTCGGTCTACTGCCTCCGCGTATTCCGCCGCCACGCACCCTCTCCGCGTCGAGCGCTGCACCTTCTGTCCCCCCCCGCGCTCCCTCTTGCGTCGCGGCTCGCCTCCTCCTTGGTAGTCCTCCCCCGGCAGCCCGCTCATTGTAATGGTTAGGTGGACATTGGAAACTTCTGAAGTTTCCATAGCGACCTACAGTGGGGCACTGATCCCCCAAGGAAGTAGGACAAGGAATGCACTTTGATAACCAGGGAAGGCCATAAGAACAACAGGAGGTCAAAAGGGAGATGATGATGGCAAGAAGGATTTTAAAAACAGGACCTCTCCTGCAATTCATTCCCAACAATCAGCAACAGCAAAGCTATAGAAATTCTGTACAGCCAAGATTTAGTTTAGTACTCATATTAGCATTTAACTTAGAGAGCAATTAATGTAGTATCCCAAATCTGTTTCGTATGCATTAATAGCCGACCTTAACTAATCTGTTCAGGATCACTAGCCAGCCCCCAAAAAAAATTGGGAATAAGGCTTGGTTGTAGCTATTAATGCAGTGTGCTTGTGTGCATATGTATGTATGTATTTATAATTATGTGCATGTGCGTGTGTGATACAGAGGATAATACAGGGACGAATATAACCAGTCTTAAACTCATCAACATAAAGGGAATTTCTAGAACATACTCATTGATGATGCTGTAAGTGCGAAGGACCTTGTCCACAAGATAATTGTAAAGGCTCCCGAAAATGCCTCCAATCATTCCAAGGAATATTACAGCCAGTAGATCTGCAATGCTGTAAGTGGGATTCACTGAGTTGACATCAAACATGATGAGGCCTCCTTCCCCAAATAGTCCACATTGTCCACCCCGGCAAAAAACAATGAAAGTCCTCAACACCACTGCTACTACTGCTGTTGTAAAAAAAGTCCTCCAAAGAAGAGCACTCCTCCACCTAAAATTTAAATAGAAGAGACAGGATACTAATTACCTCCAGAAAAAAGGGAAAAGAGAACCTTTTAAGTCTATGCTCATCAAAATATCAACAGAATCAGTGAATTTACCTCAACCTGGTAAAGTATAAAACTAAACTTTCTGCATTAAAATATTGGAATTGCTACAAAGCAAGGCAACTGATTTTTGAATGCTAAAAGTTCTATAAGGTTTCAAGAGAGATCAAATTAGATCAGTAAGTTAAAAGGAGTTATGGACCAATTACACGATGTTTGCAAGCGGTTCATTATTCAAATTAGCCCCTATTTGTTTTTGCTCAAGTACAGCATTTTGCCAATTTTGTACATCAATTGCATGACAAAGAAACATGCCTAGCAAGTTAGGGTCCAGGACTCTCAATGAAATAGCCAATATGAATTGAAAAAGAGGAAATGAGAGGAAAAAAAACAAGAAACAGTTTCCTTTTCTTTTCTTTCCTTTTTTTTTTCCCCTCTATTTTGAATCTCCCCTTCCCCCTTCCTTTGGGGCCAAAAATTCAATTATTTAAGCCAAAAAAAAAAAAAACTCTAATATAATTTGAGGAGGCCATGACGTGGTTGCCTTTCCCTTTCATATTATTTTTGTTCCAAACTTTAAGCTGGCATCTTTTTAATTTATATATCTGTATGTATCATTCCACCAAAAAAAAAAACTTACCAAGTAAATCTAACAACTCATATGTCTATTTACAGTTTATGTAGAAAATCTAGCATCCGGAAAAATAAGTTATATGACACAAAGAGAGAGAGAGAGAGAGAGACCAGGAAGCTATTTCTTCTAATGCAAAGAGGACCCCGCCAACTGGGGCACGGAAGGCAGCTGCTACACCGGCAGCAGCACCACAGGTGATTAAATCCCGCCGGTCCAAATCATTTTTGAAGTATCTGAGCCACTTCCAAGTCAAACCATACTTGCGAGAACCACCCTGCCCAAGTAAAGAGGCTATGCAGGCACCAGTGTGTACCATAGGTCCTTCCTTCCCCACAACAAATCCAGCAGCCACTCCAAAAATGGAACCAAAAATCTGCCATGTTTGGATGAAGCAATTATTACAAGCTTATTTTCATAATAACTTCTAGTTGGCAGTTGGCACACAATCTTTATAAGCCTTTAGCAGATAACAGCTTGACATTTGTGTTGTTATGATAATGAAGGCTTTATATTGATCTCTCTTTCTAACTTTTGGTTCCAGAGTTGGAGAATGAGAACTACTATTTCTGATAGTGATAACATTTTGAATTCCATGAAGTTTCTGATCTTCTAATTAAGTGGATGATCAATAAATCCTAGGTGTGTCCACATATCAGAGAGAGAGAGAGTTTCCGTTTGTTACTCACCTTCACAAAAAGGGTGCTTGGAGCCAATATAGAATGAGCATCTATTCCATTGAGGTAAGCTTTCACCTCAGGTATGCCAGATCCTGCTGCTGCGGGAGAAATGTAGGCACAGAGTCCAGCAGCTGCAATGGCCAAAACCATGTTACAACCAGCATATGCTGCAAATGCCTGAAAATACCTGCACTGGAGTTTAAGATCATGCAATAGTTACTGAATATATGACAAGTATTACAACTTTATGGTATGGGGATTCCCCGACCATGAAATTTGTTTGAGGAACAAATGCTATTAGTTGGTAACCAGAAAAAAAAAATTACACTCCAGGAATTTAAAAAATGTAGTACAGTAAACAATTTGAGCAAAGAACTTCATCTGTTTTCAAGCAAAAACATTTAACATCCATTGCACATGAAACTCCTTCTAGTACATCCAAGAGAACCTAGAAGAAACTTTTTTTTTTTTTTTTTTTTTTTTTAAAAAACGTCTAAGAAAAAGACATAAAATATTAAGCAAAGGCCCTTTGCATCAAGTACCATGTGCTTAAGGTTGCAATATCTCATTTTTGGTTACTGGTTTCCAGCTGCAATCCTAAACTCCTATCTCAGTCTTGAAACATTTTTTTTTAATTATTAAGTCACACATGCACCCAACGGGTTTTGAACCCACAATATCAACCTCCACCCACACTTGTGAGAGGAAGAAGTGTCATTTGAGCTAAGGCTCATTGGCAATCTCAGTCTTGCAAAATGGTCATAGCTAAACATAAACTCAAACATCAACACGGGGGGGTATGCCTGTGGGGTTAAAAGCATCATAAATGTACCCTTCTATTTTCAGTAATGTTATTCTAGATGCATGCCATCAGACCACAGGCCAGTATGCAATTAAAGTCAGAAATTTAACACTAAAGAGGGCCTTGGTTCAAAAAAGGATGTTCTTATAGTTGTCACAAATGCATTCAAAATTCAAAATTTTTAAGATTTAGTACAAAGGACTAACCACACAAATATAACTATTATGTTACGCCTACAGAATTACAGGAAATACTACAACAACTTCATCCAAGCAAACAAGAAACCAAAAATAACAGCACTTAAGCAAAATAAATTGAAGGATATAGTAAAGCAAGTAAAGACTTGATTACACTATGAAACTTTGATAATATTTAGGCGATGATAGGTAGACTTACTTATCCTTAAGCATGAGGCTGTTGGTGAACAAAAGTTTGAAACCAGCTATATTCTCAACAGCAAGGTTATTGAAGAAGGCAACGAACCCTGTACCTAAACCGATAATGAGTACAAGGGTCCATTTAAAAAAAACATATTGAAGTGTCTCATTTTTTGTTCTAGACCTCCAATCCTGCTTAAAAAGATCATTCTCGATAATCCTGCACAACACACACAAAAACCAGTGAGACAGAGACAGAACCTGGACAATAGTTAACAATCCTTTTTTTTTTTTTTGTTTTAAAAAAAAAAAAGGAGTACTCTTAGAGAGATCTGTAGCATGCTGGAGTTCTCTAAACCAAAACATCAAAATGCATATGGGATTATAAACTTGAGAAAGAGATTGTGTTCAACAAGATAGCATCAAAAGACTCATCCTAACAGCAATTGCTAATGAAATGATTGTTATGTCACAGAACATAATTTATCAATTCATTTCCCTGACAATCCAAGGTTGAGGTGATACTTCATTTATTTTCTCATTTTTAAATGAAGTAACCCATGCAATCCTAGAAACATAGATGCGCTACATTTTAACTGGCCTTTGTTAAAGTGATTAGCATGCCTTTGAACTTGAATTCCATTAAAAAAAAATTTTTAACCAAAAAAGAAGCAGCAAAGCGAATATAGCCTTTTGCTCTAGGAGGAATGAGGGAAAAAGAATAGATGTTTCAGGTCAGTATAAACGTTGAAGAGCATATAAGTAGGGAGCTAGCTAAAATGCAAAGTAGATTCTAAAAATTTCGGTACCCCAGAGCAAATCACAAACAAAAATTCAACTGGAATATTTTCCCAAATCCCAAAGCATAGTCCTGACCAACCCAAAGGCTAAAATAGATAGTAAAATGAGCAAAAAAAACATCAATACCAATGTACTTTTAACAACATTATTTGTTATGAAAATCATGCTTCTTCTGAATTGCAGGACTCATATTCGTCATCTTCGCGCACATGCACACCCATGTACAACATACATACTTCAAAGTTTTTCAAAAACAACAACAACAACAACTGAAAAATACAGTACTCCCTTAATTTATATGGATTTAGTCCTAATTACTAGAAGATATACTGACATCAAACACTAGCCTTTGAAGGTACATCTTGATGAAAATACAGGATTAAGAATCTAATCTAAATCCTTTTTCAGCATTTTCTTTGCAAACAAGGTTCTACACATAATGCACAACATATTTCATCATTTCGGAAACCCAATTACCCAACACAACATATCGTTACTTCTCCCATTCCTTCTCAACCAAAGGGTAATGAAAGTAATTGTATTAAAAAAAAAAAAATAATAGAGGAAAACAATACTAAAAAGCACAAAACTCAATTCCATTGAGCCTAATATGATTAATTACCTAAATTTTGTAACTCTTCTTATTGTCTGTATTGTAACCAACAGAAAAGATGCTGAAAGATAAAGAAAATGCCACAATAAAAGGATAACGCCATCATACTTTCCTCACAATTTCCTTCTTCTTATTTTTATTTTTTGGTGGCAGAACGGTTTCCCTCCCTTTTGGTCTCCCTCCATCAAAAACCAAACATTATGAGTTTGTTTGGAATTCACTTATTTTGAGAACTCTTCTTAACTGAACCTTACACAACTTCTTCTTAGCTTGGTCTTTAAAAACCAAAATACCATGATAACACAGTAGACTCAATTATGTTTCTTTTACACATCTTCACTTCCTAGGTAGGCACCCAAAGACTCGCTAAAATAATAGATAATGGCAGCCAAAAGTCAAAACTTTCTTCTTTTTTCCTTCATTTTCTCCCCAGCCAACCATATCACACATTCAACAAAAAGGCAATTTATTCCTATGCAAAGAAAACTATGTACACACACTGACATACATGTATATATATACATATGTATATGTAGATGCATATATGCAAGTATTGTATAAAAGAGATGCTTAACCTTTTAAAGATCCAAATTACACTTGGAATAGGTATAACTTTTATCAATGTTATAACTTACACCCATCAATAACTTTCTAATTGATTTCTTTTTCTTTTTTTTTTAAACCCACCATTGAATTAATTATATTTTCTTCATATACCCTACATACTCACAAAATATTAAAATAATCAAAGATGAATATATAACATGCCATCCAAAAAATGTTTTTATTTAAATTCTTTGAATTGTAAAATTATATAAATCAAACATGAGTTTAACGATCATATAATATATATCACCCCATTAACACAAAATTTAACATGCTTGTTAAGAACCCAAAAACTATAACAGATACCATTTTAATAAAAAGTTATTATATTAAGTGTGTGTTTGTATAGAGCGTTGCGCGTCTACGTTTCACGTTTTCTGCGTTTTTTTTTTTTTTTTTTTATTCTCCCCAGCAGCAATTGTTGACCGGTCCTCTGTGAACAGTGCACAAGTGCACTGTTCACGGGTCTCACAAACTCCACTTTTTATCAACTTTTTCATTAAAAATGGGTCCCACAGCACTATTCACACATTTAAAAATTATTTTGCTACAGTGTTTTCAGTTTTAAGTTTTCAGTTTCAGCAAAATAAGTTCTATCCAAACATACCCTAAGTAATGCAATATTACGTAAAAGTAAAAGCTACACAAGGTGAAATATCTCTCTCTGTATATGTGTATATATATAAGAAACGGGGTTGATAAGAGAGAGTAGAATGGTACTCGTAGTCGAGGCTTTCAATGGGACAGACATTGGCGCCAATAATGGCGAGGTGAGAGGTCTGGTTGATTCTCTTGGCATCATGAGGAAGAAGCAGCGGTTCTTTCAGTGAAGACGACGTGATTCTTCTCGACTCAGGTGATGCACTTCTTGATGATGATGACGACGATGATGGTCCCCTTCTCTCCACACCTATCTCTATATCAGTATTATTCTGGACCTCTTCTCTCTCTCCCATCTCTCTATTTCTCTCTCTCTCTAAAACACTACTCTCATTTCATTCCATTTTTCTCTCCAGTACTGTGGAGGAGCAATGGAAAGGTGAGGATTGTTTGTTTGTTGTTGTTGTTGTTGTTAAATGCTTCGTTGGATTCTGACCGTTTTGGAAAGGCTTTACTTTTAATATCCAGTGAACGTGAGAGTTTTGTGTTCTGTTTTTGCTTTTTTTTTGGGTTGTGGTTTATTTTTTAAGGATAAAATGTAAAATTTACCTTATATTTGAACCGAATTCGTTTTAGTTATCTAACTTTGTTATTCATGTAGTATATCTTAGTCAAATTCCTTTAAATTCTTTTTTTTTTTAATCTGAAAAATATTATTCAATCATTAATTGGATTTTTTTTTTTAATTTAAAATTTTTTGAAAAAATAGGTAAAAATTTGGAGAGTTAATTTTAACATCATACAATAGTTGATGAAGATACTTTAATTGGATAAACTTGAAAATTAGAGAATTTAAATAAATTCTAATGAAATGATAAGTTTTGTATTTTAGTTAATTTTTAATTATAGTCATCAATTTTATCTTTTATTGTCTATTTTTCTTTTTTAGACAACAAAGTGACGTTGCTAAATTAATTCACTTTTTTTTTTTTTTTTGATGAACCAAATTAATTCACTTTCTATTCATAAGACATCCCACAAAATGGATAAAACCTAAGATCTTAGGATTTACGGTACGGTTTTCAAGTACATTGAAGATTGAACACACCTTCAATATTTGGAATGGACAATTTTTATTTATTTTAGAAAGAAGTTTATTGAACAATTTGGATTTCGTGTTGTGTGATTATTCATTTGTGTATGATTTTGGGACGTTGGATATGTCAGATTAGTTTCATAAAACATCATGATATTGAAGATTGTTGACTGTGTATATATATATATTTAAGAAAAGTTTTGGGATGGATGTTTCAGGTTAGTTTCATCAAAACACTGATTTTGAAGATTGTTGATTTTATTTATTTATCTATTTTTCATAAAATTTTAGCAGTGTCTTACTTAAGGTTGTTGATTTTCATCACAATGAATGTTAGGAATAGGAAACAATTGTTGTAATCCCTTTAGTTAGTAAGTTAGTTAGTTAGTTAGTTGAGATTAGGATAAGTTAGTTAAAATTTGAGTTAACTTATGGCTTAACTCATAAAGCACGTGTTAAATTAATTAGCCAATTATCTTGAACCATGTGGACCAATAAGATTAGAAATAGTCTCTTATAAATATATGATTGTAATTCAACGTTAGATATTAAAAAATAAACCAATTACTTTGTGCATCTCTCTCTTAATCTCTCTCTTTCTCTATGGAGGTCTAGGTCTCCTTAAAGTGGCCTACAATAACTATTATTCCCATTTACCATTCTTACTCTTCCACAATTCATATTCATATTCTAGCAGGTTCTCATCATTTGGTATTAGAGCTGTCGATCTTAAGATGGAAAAATATTGTGATCAACGAGAAATCTTGAAAGAATTACAGCAGATGGTTGATGAATTTTCAAAAAAAGTCAAGGCTATGAAAGAAGAGGTTTCAACATTGCAAAAGAATGTTGAGAACAAATTCAAAGAAGAGTTACGACCTCTTGATTCGATAGAACTCAAAAGAGAAAATTAAGTTCCAAAGAACCAACACCAATCATGGAGGCGAATAACCATTGTTGGGCTATACACGGTAGAGATCATGATTACAGATATGTCTTATGCGAAAATACCCCAACACCAATTATCTACCAACCACTTAGCTTTACGTCACCATGCAACCTTCTAGGCCTAGCATTATTTCTTCAAATTTTTAATTAATGAATATAATTATATATTATTGATCATGGAAACACACTCTGCCCATTCTAATTTACTGTGTAAGAATACTTCGCTAGTGTGTAATGTTTTCTGTGTTTATATCAGTAAATAAATAAATATTATCATGATGTAATGGAGAACTTTAAATTCCAATATTTATATCGTAGTTGTCAAAAATCAAGAGTTTTATGGTGCAGGGCATTGTTCCACTTTTTAATGGAATATTACGTGGTTTCGAATTTCCCTTTCCCCTTGCTATTGTAAGCAAAACATATTAGATGTACACGTATTATATAATTTTTTATCGTCATGGGAATTGAAATAATAATAACTTTTTTTTAAGAATCTGAAACCATAATCTACTCTTACAATTTACTGCACCAAAACTCTAGTCCCAAAACCATAACAACTACTAAAACAAGACACAAAATTGCTGGCTTTTATCACTTTTAGGTTCAGTTTATTGTGATGTGTTTTTTATGTGACACACATTACAATAATGTGATATTAAGATTTTTGGTTTATTTTATTTTTTCTAACATTACCATAATTTAATATTATAAAATATATCACATAATTTTAATATCATCACATATCTAAATAATGTAATGTTGTATTCTTGTATTAAGATTATATTAATATAAAATTACAATAACATAATGTTACGGCGTAATATAACATCATAGTGAACCAAATGCCCCCAAAATAGTCTGTTTAGATTAAGAAGAAGGGATGAAAAATAGAGAAGAGTAAAGTAAAATTAACGAGAAATAAACTAATTTTCTGATAACTCTAATCACAGTTGACAGACCCTCACTCCCATTTAATCCAAACGAAACATTTGTTTTAATGGCCTGAAATGGCCCACAATCACAAATGACTGACTCGGCTTGGATAGAATACTTGGGGCAGGTCCAACTTGAAGTATACTATTCGCAACCAGCAACCAAAAAAGCCCACATAAGCAAATATGGGCTTTCAGGGACCATTCTTAAGGTTTAACCCTGAGCACCAAGCCCGTTGTTGTTTGTTGTGATTTTACACTTCGGTAATGTCCTATTTCACATCAGCAATTAATCAAGAAAAATGTTATAGTATTACTTTCGAAAATTGATGTAACAAGGTAGCTCACATTTTGACTAAATTGTCAATTAATTTTTTAGATTGTGTCGTATGGATGGAGGATATTCTACCACCTATTTATCATGGATAAAGCTAACTTGGTTTAAATAATCATGGAAGTCTTGTTTCTCAAAAAAAAAAAAAAATTGATATAACAATAAATATGAGTTGTGAAAATTGAAAGCTCAAATAGTATAAAACACTTAAACTTGTTTAGACCCCAATTTTAAATTATGGCCTAATTGCTTTTACTCTAACTTATCGAAGTGTGGAACAAGAGTAAATGATACACAATAACCAAAACTACTCTCTAAGCTATAACCACAAGCAAGTAATAACAAATATAAAGCTTAAAAAGTAAGGGAAGAGAGATGCAAACACAAGATAATACTAAGATGTGTTATCGAAGAGAAAACCGAAGTACTCGGCGAAAAACCTCTCTGCAGCCTTTCAAGCCGAAATCGATCCACTAGTGAATAAAGTTGGAGTACACGAATATCAAAAAGACCCTCCAAGCCTAATCTACCCAATATACTTGAACCCTCCAAGTTCCAACTACCAATAGGCTTCACGGAGCCATGTCTTCACTAGTTATCCAAATCCCACAATTAGCTCCAAATTCCATCTACCAATCAATGGCTTCTTCCAATATTCTCATACGCATCAAAACTTCTCTCAACACTTAGAATGGGTGAGGTAAATGTTTATGCTAAGAACCTCTCAAGGATGTGTAAATGGAGAGGTAGGAGTAGAGGAAAATTTTAGAAAAATGGTGTAGATGATTTTGGGTTTACAATTTCTGACTCTCAACTGTATATCTAGGGTTTTCTCACTCAAAAGTTTCTTAGAAAAACTCTTTACAATTTCGTGGGTAATGTGGGTTTATATAGCGTTGATAAAGGAATGAGAAAAAGCACACTTAAAAAGTTCAAGTAGTGAGTTTCGTGGGTCACTCGCAACTTGACTTGAGTTATGAAGTGACTCGTGAAATCCAGTCTGACATGAGACTGTTCAGATTTTAGCATTTGCTTCTCACGTGGCCTTTCACGGGCTGTCACTCACGAGCCAGTTGCGAGCCAGTCACGAATTCTTCTTCTTTACAAATTTTCACCAAACTCTCACATTAAACTCTTACATTAAATCCCAAAAAAAATATAGGGAAATGATTGAACAGAATTACAATCAAATTTGACACAGAATTAAAAACCAACAAAAACATAGTTGTAAATCACAACTTTACAAAAATAAATAAATTTGATACCATTTCAATAACATAATAAATATAGGTGAATTACATTTTTAATAATTAGTGACACATTATTTATAAAGTTTATGTAGTAAAATTTGTAAAATTACTTCTTAATTAATATTATCATTAACTAGTTAACTCTAAAATTCCAACATTAGAAATCATAGAAACTTTTTTATTTTTGGTCATGTGGAAACAACAAACAATAGCAATAAAGCACTATCATAGTGAATTCCATAAGATCGCCAACAAGCCCAATTAGCACTTACCCCACTCCCTAGTCTTCAAATTGTGGGTTTGATTTGTCCCATTGATGTGAGCCCAATTAGCACCTACCCCATTTATGGCCTGTTTGAATTGAGGGATGGGAGATGAGAAGTGGACTAGAGTTGGCCAAAAATAAGGTTAATTTCTTGTCAACTCTAATCTATTCTTTTTCACTCTCCATCCCTCTCCTTCAATCCAAATGAGCATTTATAGTCTTTGTATTGTAGGTTTAATTTGTCTCAAACATCCCCTACCAAAGGAAAAAAAAAAGGCTAAAAACTAATCCATAAAATCTACCAATCAAGAGCTTTATTTTGTGTGGCGGCATTTCGTTGTATTTCCATCCTATAAACTAGGTAATGGGAGGTGTCCTCCTATGTATCAAACTTTTTTTTTCTTTGTTGACAAAATTTGATTACAAACTTAATTGTAACTTACAACTTTACTAACTATATTTTTGTTAGATGTGATTTTTAGCAAATCTACCATTGGATTATATTTTCTCCTTATATCCTTCATACTTACAAAATTTCCAAAAAATCAAATATCAATAGCTATGTTATCAATCACATGTTTAAATTTCAAATTTTTGTAGTCAAAATTATGCATAAAAATTAATTTTATGGATCAAATAGTAAATAACATCCAATTTGTGTGAAATTTGACATGTATGTTAAAACATGAAAAAATATGTAATTTAACAGTTAGGTTTTCAAAAAATGTAATTATATTAGTTTTTTTAGTGGAAGTTATAATCTTAAAGTACATTTACACTTAGATTTGGCTAAAGTAAAAATTCTATCTTGTATAAAAAAATAAAAAGTTTGTAGCTAAACTTTATCTTTTTGTTTTCCTCTTCTCGAAATCCTACGGAACAAAGGATTAGGAGTTAGCTTAGCCGAAGTAATTATCTCTAGGATTTTGTTTTTGATTCTCTAGTGCATATCTTGGGCTTGGTTTCTTATCGCTTTGAGGAAAACCAAGGAATCTCTCTTAAAGATTATCGATTTAAAGTTGAGTTGTGAAGATAGTACCCATCTCTTACGCATCCGCTTGGAGAAGGACGTTAGTGTATACTCTTTTGAAACAAGCAAATACTAAATCTCATCTCTATTCTCTTGTTTTACAGTGGAAACAATTGATTGATCCATAATAAAAATACAGAAATTTAATGTTTAACTTTTGTTTCAAATTAGTATTATTTCCATGTGATGCACAGCTTGATAAGGATTCATATGTAAGCTCAAAAATTTTAAATAATTAAAATTGAATTATTAAATAAATAATAATAATAAATTATCAAATTAGTAAATAATTTTAATAAAAAAACTACTTTAAGTTTTGATTGTTTAGAGTTTAGACTTTATCAATGTTTATCTATTTTTATATTTTAAAATTCTCTTTGGATTTTATGTTAATTTCTTAATATGAAATATGGAATGAGTTTGATCGTTCTTGTAAGGACCAAAAGATCTTGCAGCCCAAGCCCACTTAGAACAGTGAGTTGTACAGTTCAATCTTGGCCCAAATCAATAAAATTTGTAAGAGAGGGAGACGAACAACAAGAGGGGGCTCTGCCCGAGGATGAAGATAGAGAAGAAAAGGTTAATTTTATAGAATAGAAGAGCATATATCCCTCCACAAGCTTGCTCAAGGAGGCTAAGATTATACAAAAAGTTACACTATTCACTCTCCTGTCTCTATGTTCTTCTTGTTTTTCTTTAGTACTTCTGTTTTTAGATACTTGTGTTTCAGATCTCTTTTTCTGTAAACCCCCATTTTCTTATATACTTCTCATTTCTTTATATCTCAACCATCCATTCCTACCTAACTAGCTTCCTCTCATGACACTTGTCTTTTTCTACATCTGAAGAAGATGGTGGAAGGAGCTTGCTTAGCTATAACTTGCACTGTTCAGATCACTTCCTCATCAATGCAGCTGCTAAAACTGTTGCCCACCACCAAATTGGAGCGAGTAAGATTGGACTTAAATCTAGCGGGCGAAAAAAGACTTGACATTAATTATGCCCAACTTGAATAATAAGTATTAGGGTAAATTCCACTAACATATCTTGAGGTTTAGGTTAATACCAACTAAGACCAAGACTTTTCAAAACCAACCAATCTGGTTCCTAAAGACAATTTAGTCTCTAACCAGTTAGTTATTTTTTCTCAACTGTTTTAGGAACTAAATTGGTTTTAAGGACCAAATTGGTTAGTTTTGAAAAATATTGGACCTAGTTGGCATTAACCCAAATATCAGGGAGTGTGAATTGAATTTATCATAAGCATTATATAAGGATTGGGCTTCAATGGTGTTGAGGTACAAATTTTTGGGCCCTAATCTCATTAGCCCACTCACTAAAAAATACCCATACAAGCCCATAAACTATTTTGGGCCCACGTAAATATTTCTTACACACTTCCCACATATTACCCAAATATTCTCCATATTATTACCTAACTTGGGCTCTCACAAATATTACCCGTTACATCCCACATATTATCCAACTTGGGTTTTCACAAAAATACTTATCACACTACTACCAAAATTGGGCCACAAAGTTAAACTATCTCCACAAAAAGGCCCAAACTCATTTACCTTGTGGGCAAAACCCAAAAAGCCCAACAAAACCCTGTTACAAAGCCCGTTGCTACATGGAACCCCTAAAGTCCGTTGCTACATAACACCTCTAAAGCCCGTTGCTACACAGCTCCCTAAAGCCCGTTGCTACACGACACCTTTTAAAACCCGTTACTACACAGCACTTCTAAAAGCCCGTACACGGCAATATTTCTACAAAATCTCAAAAAGCACAAATACTATTTTGGCACATATTTACAAGGCCCAAATAGGCCCAAATACTATTTTGGCACATATTTACAAAGTCCAAATATTATTTTGGCAACTACTTAAAATGCCCAAATACTATTTTAACATATATTTACAAAACCCAAATATTATTTTGGCAACTACTCATAAAGCCCTCTGGCTCCTATTTATAAAAGCTCAAATACTATTTTGGCAAAAATAATTTCATATAAAGCCCAATATTATTTTGGTACACATTTACAAAGCCCAAAACTATTCATTGGCAAAAACATATTTTCATATACTAAAGTCCCTAACTCATGGGAAATATAAATTACTCATCCCTCAAAAATACTTCTTTTACCAAATTTATGGGAATTATGCTTAGTTTTTTCATAATCAACTAATTACAAAAGCCCATGTATATCACCCATAGCAAAACTATTCATTTTGTAGGAATGAACAAGCCCAAAGAAGCTCAACTACAAGGCCTAGCTGAGCCAACCCAGCTCACATGCAAATCTCAGCAGTTGAAGCTCATGTGAGCTGTCAAGTCAAGTTCCAGCACAACCTGACAGCTGGGGTCCATTATCATCAGTTTCAACTTGTCAAATCAGATCAAAAGAGAACATATGTCCAACAGGGGTTAAATCCTTCCTTGCCAAGCTAATTTTCATCATTTCTCATGTGACACAAAGCTGGGATGACATGACCTAAAGGTAGGAAGTTTCAGCCAGCTATCTTCCTTTTCTTCTCCAACCCATTTGGTCAAGGACTAAGGGCAGCCATAACCAGACCCTGAAAGCTTCTAAAATAACTTGAAAATAGCTCATTATCATGCCAAAAAGTGTACTTTCTGGTTCATGGACCAAGCACATGAATCCAAATGGGGAAACTTATGGAAATGTGATTTGGAGGGCACCAAAGGGGTCTCAGCAGAGTTCCCAGCAAAGGATTCCAATATTGACACCTGGCTTGGGGTGATACAATTTGTCCTAGGGAGCTCTGATTCTAGCAGCAGCAAAACCAAGATCATTAGCCTAATACATGCTCTAATCCCATCAACTGAGGATAATCAGCATTTAATGCTAAGTCAGAACTCCAGCTACCATTACCCAAAACAATAAAGAACATTCTAAAACTGAACTTACCACTCTTGACCAAATCCTAGGAACGAATCTCCAATGATTTTCTGAAAGATTGAGGATGATTTAGCAGAGATTATTTGCTAATTACCCCCTCAAACTCAACTATAAATGGAACTCTCCACTAATACTTCAATACAGACCAATAGACACACTAATAGAGAAGAACTCTCCTTTAAACTTCTCTATTATCTCCATCTCTAATCTTCTTTAAGTACTTAGTGAGGTTTTGAGTCTTTGAAGTCTTAATTTCAAACTTAGAAACTGAGTTCTTCAACCCCAAGCTCACAAATACTCCTCACATCTCCACTTATAAGCTCTTATTTATCCCCAATAGAAAGCCCTAGTAGCTTTACTAAACACTCTCTCTCACTACTCATACTACCCAAAATGACCCTTACTATTCACTACAAATACTATATCAATGAGCATACCCTGGCATCATGATGATCTTGCTACGCTAACTGGAATCTCTCTCTCTCTCCCTTCATCTCACATTAAGTTTCTTCATTATTTGTTATAATGGAGCCCATGTTGTTTGTTTATTCGTTTACTATTGAAGGCTATGATGTAATTGTCACTATAGAATTTTTCCCTCATGTTATTGTATTAGAGGACTCTTCTCCATAACCAGTGGATGATAATTCTGAAGATGCAGATACTTTCCTTAATCTGTAAAATAATTAACGGCTGCTGCTGAATTATTTTATTGCTGGGCTATTTCTTTATTGCAGTATATTTTTATTGTGCTAACGTTTCTGCTGTAGGAAGTGTTTTTTGGACCATCTCATAACCCTTGTCAATCCCATCCTAAGCCC
This sequence comes from Quercus lobata, assembly GCF_001633185.2. Classification (NCBI taxonomy): domain Eukaryota; kingdom Viridiplantae; phylum Streptophyta; class Magnoliopsida; order Fagales; family Fagaceae; genus Quercus; species Quercus lobata. The sequence continues at coordinate 102,483,833 of NC_044905.1, read as the reverse complement.
AAGGCATAAAATAAGACGAATTTTTCAAATCTTCACTAATAGCTTTTGGGCCGTACTTCAAACCCATCGTCGAGTTTCGGTCTAGGCTCCTAACCCAACATAAATCTCATTTGTTGGAAAGAATACTTTTCCACCCCGACAAATGGTAAATCTATAAAATGAAAAAGAGTTGACTTTAGTTAGGCCAAAGTTGGATTATAGTATTCTTCTATGCAACAAGTATTTGCAGTGCTTGAAATTTAAAAATATGAATCTCTATAAATATATTGGATCTATTACATGGATGTCATCGAAAATGACAACATGTTATCTGAATCTCTGTATCATTTGGCTTGAAGTCCTTAAAACAATTATCACAAAGCCTATAAATCTATAATGCTCGTCGCCATCACATAACACATACATGATACAACCCCAGTTCCCACCTCCCATAGACAGGTTCATAGGTAAAATCTATTTATATTTTTTTTTTTTGAGGGAAAGGTATATTCTATTTAAATCTAACAGTTAGCACCTAGCTTAGTTAAAACTTAAAACCAACGGTCCAATAGTGTTTATATTATATCCACTTTTTGTAAATATAAAACTATACATTATACTATATGTCTCCTTCACTCCTCCTTCCAAGAAAATAAAATAAAATAAATAAAGAAGAAGAAGAAGAAGAAGACCAACTGACCAACTAATAGTACACAAACCAATCAGCTAATACCATATTGGTGTTTCATCCAAGAAAAAAAAAAGTGTAATTTTTTTTTTTGAGGGTGAAAAAAAAAGTGTATTAATTGATAAAACTTAAATACAATGTGGTAATCACAATCATACAAAACATTAAATTTCCTAATTAGATACAAACTCATAATTGCATTAAAATAAATTGTCCTTAAACATGATAACACTCTTTGTTACTATATTATATCTAAGTTTTACCCTATTGTATTATGTCTATAAAAATATTAAAAAATATTATATCATAATAATTATATATTATTATATATCTGCCTATATAAAAACTCAATTTGTAACTTAATATTCTTCTCCGTTCCAAATGGTTGGTCTTCTATTTATTTATTATTTTGTAATATCTCAACATGTAGATCTTTTCAAAAAGTCAATAAACAAATTGAGCCATGAGTATTAAATAATGGTACCAGTTAATGAGTATTCCAAAACTCTTACCATATCTCACTTCAATAGATCAATCATCTTATGGTGTGCTCAATTTTCATATATATTAAATATAAAATAAAACTTATATATAATTATATATTAATATGTTCGATTTTCTTAAAAATAGAATCGCAAACTGCACCGCACCGCACAAATTGTGCCATGAGTAGGTGCAATTTTTGCACATCCGTAGTTCCACAAAACCACATTTTGCTATTAGTTTAGGTGCGGTTGAAGTGGTTTTTTGTACATACTTGCGAGCCCCTTATTTTTCAGTTATTTAAAAAAAAAAAAAAAAAACACATTTGTGTCATGGACGGTAATTTTAGCAAAGATCCTATGAGATGTGTGTTGTTGTGTAACACTGGTCGGTGATTCTGGTTCTTTGCTTTCCGTGTGCCATTTCTTGCACTCGCAGTTTGCTCTTTGCTCTCTCTCTCTCTCTCTCTGTCTTTCGCTTTCTCTCTCCAAATCTCCCACTTTGTTTTCTATCAAATACACACGATTCATTCAACATCGTCAACTACCCCACTTCTCTCTCTCCCCCCTCCGAATAATCCGAAACGCCTTTTTCTATCAAACTCCCCCCGGCGAAACGTTTCGTTCCTCATTTCCTTCTCACCTCCACCTCCTCTCCTCTTCATCACCTCTCTTATCGCGTTTCGACTGTCGCTCTGATCTAAAAAACGTTTCGTCCTTCATTCTCACCTCCCCCACTTTTCCACAACCCTGGTTCTTCAATTCTCCCACAGATCCCATTTTCCCATTTCTTCAAAATCAATTCCCATCTCTCTCATAAATTTCCCACCTTTGAAATTCAATCTTTTTTTTTTCCCAAGATTTCAAATTCAAATTCAAGAAAACAAAAAAAAAACTCACACAGATATATTGGTTTTCTTCTTTGTCTCAATGATTTGATTGAATCGGCAATGGCTCGTTGGTGCAACAAAGACGAAACAACAACAACAACAACAACAGAGAAAAACTTCACATGTTTACACAAACTAGTACAAATCCTCTCGTTCCTCGTAGTTTTCGTGGCCGGAATCGTGATCGGATTGGTGACAACCTCGAACATAAACCGCCACTTCATCAACAACCGCCAATCCTTCTCTTCTTCCTTCGTGCCTGTCCGCAAATCATGCGACAACAACAATGTTAACGAGGAGTGTTTTTGTGGGAGCTTGAAGGGGTATTTGAGGACCAAAAACGTGAGTCATTCGATGTCGGATGAGGAGTTGCTGTGGAGAGCTTCCTTGATGCCCAAGAAAGAGGAGTACCCTTACAAGAGAGTCCCTAAAGTGGCTTTCATGTTCTTGACTAGAGGGCCCTTACCCATGTTGCCTTTGTGGGAGAAGTTCTTTGATGGACAGGATCCAGACTTGTTCTCCGTTTATGTCCATGCTCCTCCCGGGTTTGACCTCAATGTGTCTAAGGATTCGCCTTTTTATCATCGGGAAATCCCCAGCAAGGTGTGTAGTTTGGTACTTGGCTTTGTTTTATTGTTGTTTATGTTATGTTGTGTTGCTTTATGTTAGTTGTAATGTTTAATAGTTGAGTTTTGTTTTTTTGTGTTAGTTGAGGTGTTATTGTAATGTGGTTTGGTTTAGTTTGATGTAGAAGTTGGTGGGGTTTGGCATTGATGAGATTGCTGGCTTTTGAAGTTGCTTTAGGAATGGGAAATCTATAGGGTTGGAAATGGAATCAATGATTCTTGGATTTAAGGATGGAAGTAGAAAACATGAAACTTGTCTATGTATTTCTTATAAGATCATGAAAGCTTTTGCAAGTAAAAAAATTGGGGAAAAAGAAAGTGTCACCGGATTTGTCTTGCGATTAAATCGATTTAGAGAGTTCATGAGATTGGAATTGATTGGGGGCCATAAAAGCAGGACAAGTTATCTATCAGGAAAAGGAATGTCAAGAGAAGCTTATATTTGATTTGGTTTATTGCGTGGAAATATGGGGTACGTTTAGTAATATGAAGCCTATATTGAATTGTTGCTTATAAAAAAGTCATCTTTTACTGCTATTTGTTGGTCATAAAGCTTGACAAAGGATGAATGAAATAGTAGGGTTTTTTTTTTTTTCGGGGGGGGGGGGGGGGGGGAGAATTTTCTAAGACTGAGGATTAACAGTTAGCAATGGGTAATTTTTGAACGAAATAGGATGCCTCCAACTGCTTCTGGTGTGTGGGGATGGTCAATTATTGATATCGAAAGCTGAAGTTGGACATCTGATTCTGAAGTATTATGTGGTGGTTGAGTTTCCTTCAATCCTGTAAAAAATGTTTCTATACAGTTGCTAAGTGCATTGGAGAAACCTTAAGTGTGGTAGATAATAATGGTAGGGATTTGGAATAGAAAGTTAAACTTCCAAGGAAATGACATGCTGAGTGGACAATCATGGTAGAAGTGCTTGGCTTGAAATTGAAACTGAGTGTGTTGCTGAAGCCAGAAGATTTGTGACAATAAATTGGAGGGCACTGATTTGCAGACATCGACAAAGAATGCCAATGCCATCCATGTGGAGAAGATTTAGAGCAAATTGAATTGTACAAATATGGAGAAGTCATTTTTCAAATCAACATATATATTAAGGTTCAAGGCAGCATCAGCACAAATTGATGTTACCATATGTCAGAGTCCAGGCAGAGTGTTGGACTACCCATGCAATCTTTAATAAAAAAATATACTAGGTGATCACTTGGACTAAAAACTGTCATTCTCTAGATACCATTTGATACCTAGGAATGAAGGTATGCAGTAAGTTGTTTGGGAGCCTTGGAGACAGCTTGATTTTAATGTAGCATGAACTAGGGGTGCAAGAAAAAGCTGTTGTCCCATTTTGACCGACCAATATTTATGGTGTTCAGACAAGTTTTATTCCGTGTATATGGTCTTCATACTAGTAGATCACCATTTACCACCACCACTCATGGCATCCAGACCACGAAGAAGAAGAAGAAAAAGAAGGGATGGCCAACATGTGGCAAACATTGGGTCAAATACTTTGTGGATATGACAAGAAATGTTGATTTCCTGCAGTAAAGGATTTAAATTGTAAAGAGCAAAGATTTCATGAGAGCCTCAGTCTTCATTTAGCTTTCCATTGGACATTCCTTTCTATGATACTACTTTGGAAGTCCTTTTTAGATCACAAGGGTTTAAGTTAGCAAAGAGTACCAAAAGATTTGAAATTATCTACATTCTACTCTGTGTGTGTGTGTATTGTTATGGGTAGGACTTTGCATTTTTATTGAGATGCTAATTATCTAGGAATGGCTATTGTTGCTTCATTCGTAGACACTCCTCCCTGCAACCTCTCTGTCTCTGTCTCTCTCTCTCTCTCTCTCTCTCTCTCACACACACACACACACACACACACTTTTCTTAAACACATAATATGCATGAGTTTTTTATGCACTATTGGAATCATGGATAGTAATAGAAGAGGCCCCTTTGTGTTGTTACAAATTAACCTGTAACATGCATTTTTTAAGTAATACTTTTGCTTTGGAATTACAGAACTCAATGGTTTCTTGTAATAGTTCAAAAGAAAGGTCCTTCTGCCAAAATTCATGACAACTGCATGGTGCATTTTTATCCATGCATCATAAAACCGTTGATAGGCAGAAGTTTCAGAACTTATATTGTCATCTGTAAAATAAATTGTATGCAGTTTTAATAAATTTTGTGCCTTTGGAGTGAAAACTTAGAAGTGATGTCTTCCTATTTTCTCTAGGCAGAAGCATCTCTCTCTGAGAAACACACCCACACCCACACACAGGAAATATGAATTTTTTCTACTGCGTAATGAGATAATATATAAGGCCTCTTGTACTTTTGTTTTTGTTTTTTCATATCAGTAAAAAGCAGTTTCCAGAATATTCTCTAATGCAATTTAGAATTTACCTTTACTTTAAAAATTAAGTATTTAATTGCATGTATTATCCACATGAACCGTTTCTTTTTTCTTCTTCAGAGTGTTTCATGGGGATCCGTGAAACTGTCTGATGCTGAGAGGCGCCTTCTAGCCAATGCTCTGCTTGACTTTTCAAATGAGCGATTTGTACTTCTTTCTGAGAGCTGCATCCCAGTCTATAACTTTCGGAAAGTTTACAAATATCTCACTGATTCTACCTACAGTTTTGTTGAGTCATATGATGACCCCTCTCGATATGGGCGTGGCCGCTACAACCGCCATATGCTTCCTTATATAAAGCTCTATCATTGGCGGAAAGGGTCTCAGTGGTTTGAAGTTAACCGTGAACTAGCTGTTTATATAGTCGGTGACACCCAGTACTACACCCTCTTCAGGAAATATTGCACGCCTGCTTGCTACCCAGACGAACATTACATTCCAACTTTCCTGAACATGTTCCATGGTTCACAGAATTCAAATCGGACTGTGACTTGGGTTGACTGGTCGCTGGGAGGTCCACACCCGGCAATGTACGGAGAAGCTAATATTACCAAGGATTTTATCCAGTCTATAAGGAATAACCACACACTTTGTCAATATAATTCTGAGATGACATCTGTTTGTTACCTCTTTGCCCGGAAGTTTGCTCCAAGTGCACTGGGGCCTTTGCTTGACCTTAGCTCAACAGTAATGGAATTTTGAAAATTTTGATTCAGCAGAGACGAGATTCTTTTAGAAATTTTGACATTTTTTTTACATTTTGTTAGGACATTATTCTTAGTTTGCCAATTGTAGTACTGTTTGGCTCATTGATTTTTATTCTGGTACAGATGTACAGGTAGTTTTGTTAGAGAAATTGGGTTCTCTACCATTGAGAGATTATTGTTGCACATATTTTGAGAGGAGAATTATCAGGTCCATTTTGGAAAGAAAGCATTAATTTTACAAATTAATGTTAGCATTTATTTATTTTTTGTTTATGTTCATTGGACATGAAATTACTTTTGTTATTTAGCGTGCGTTTGGATTGCAATTAAAATTATAAATTATTTCACTATTCTGCTTATTTTTATTACTATTCATGGGCTCTACTACGCTTTTTGGTGTTATTCATGAGTTCTATTGTATTATTTCAACTAATTTTTATCTTTATTTATAATATTTTCAGTAATAAATATTTAAGTGGTATCTAAATAAACCCTTAATTACTAATTAGAGATGAAATTTGTTAGGTGTTAAGGGTATGGTACCCTTATCTGAAGTCCAAACTAGCATTAAATGCTCGAACTTCATGATGTTGTGAGAAGTGGCTTTCAAGTTTATTTTAGCTTTCCATTTCAACTTGCTTGCGCCTCAAGTCCACTCTATATTTTTATTCTTTGTAGATGTGGCAACTGGCAAGTAGGCTGGTCGGTTTGGGCGGGCAAAAAATACAGGTTGGGCTAAGAGGCCCCACTTGACCATCACGAAAGCTGACCATTTTCCCTTTTCTTTTTTCTATTTTTGGTGTGCTGCAAGAAGGCTGACCATTTCTTGGTGAGTTGCTCCGGGCTAATCTTTTCTTTTTAGGTTAGAGGGAAGTTGCATAACAAAGCTAACTAGCCAAAATAGAGGGCATAGCTGAAGAAAGCCTATGAAAGAACAAAATAGAAGCATCAAAGCTTAAAAAATTAGAGAGATCAACAAAGGGGGTTTCTCAAAAAAAAGAGAAAAAAAAAAAAACTAGAAGCATCAAAGCTTTAAAAATTAGAGAGAGCATCAAAGAGGAGAAAGGGGGGGGGGGGGGGGGGGGGGGCTCTTAAAAAATTAGAGTCTTCCTATTAAGCACAACCCCTTTTTGCAAGAACAAAAGATTATGTTAGATGGTATAAACATTGCCTGTCTCATTGAAAAATGATAAATTATTGGCGAAAAGCACATTTTAGTCCCTACATTTTTAGGCGATTCTCATTTTAGTCTCTACATTTTATTTTTACCGCTTTTAGTCCCTATCCTGAAAAACGCTTTTTATTTTGGTCCCTGCCGTTACATCAGAAACGAAAAAGACTGATGTCGCAAACGGTATGAATAAATAATATTAAATTAATGTCCACGTGGCCTAAATTAATAATAAAAAATGTTTTTTGGCATTAAAAAATGCCACGTCAGCATTTAAATTAAAAAAAATTAATTTATTAATTTTAACTAAATAAAAAAAATTAAAAACAAAAAATCACATTAATTAAGATCTGAGTGGATTTTGAACCTAAAAAATTTGAAACCCAAAAAATCATCATTTTTTTTTCTCTTTTTTGGGAAGAATACAAAGAACTCTGAACAGAACATGAATTCATGTTCTTCAAGCTCTGGATAGCCCCAAATGGAAAAAATAAACAAAGCAAATATTATGTTGAAGAGCCCCATACCATCTCACCCGATTCAAACACAAACCAAATTTAAAGCCTCTCTCTCTTAGATCAAGACCCATGGCCTCCTCAAAGCCCCTCTCTCTTCAGATCAAGACCCATTCATCACCTTCATGGCCATGGTTTTCAAATCTCGTCTTTTCTTATCTCAAGCTCTCTTCTCACACAAACCCTTGGCTCTTTCTCTCTCTCTCTCTCTCTCTCTCTAGATTGATCTAAACCCTTGGCCACTGTTGTATGGTGTTTGGATTTGAAAACCATAAACCAAACCCAGAAAGGATCCATTGTCGTTCGTGGCTGTGGTGGTCAATGGTGAAGGATTAAAGCTTGAGGAGCTTCGGCCTTGGTTCCTCACGATGAAACAAAAGTAGAAGATCGGATGGTTGTGATTGGTTTGAAGATCGGTAAAGGATTAAAGCTTGTGGATGTGGATGTGGTGGGTTTGAAGATTTTGAATCATTGGTTTGAGTTTAGTTTTGGATCGTTGGGTTTCAAATCGCGGATCGTTGTGATTTTGTGTTTGGATTGTTGGGTTGTTGCTAAAGATGGATTGATGGGTTTGTGTTTGTATTTGTGTTTGTTTTCTTGCTGATTTTTGGGTATGTGTTTTCTTTTTTGTGCTTGGTTGACAAGAGAGATCTACTGCTGGGTTTGTGTTTGTGTTCTTGCTTGAGACCGGTTTGTGTTTTTGTGTTTGGCTGACAAGAGAGATCTACTGCTGGGTTTGTGTTTGTGTTCTTTCTGGAGATCGGTTTGTGTTTTTGTGTTTGGTTGACAAGAAAGGGTAAGAAAATACTAGAAAATCTAGGCATGTGTTCTTATATTTAAAATTTGGGTTTGTGGCCTTTAGTGTTCTTGTTAAAGATGAAAACAAATCTATGTTTTTTTTTTTTTTTTTTTTTTTTTAAATTTATGGGTTTGTGTTCTTGGATTTGGGTTTGTGTTCTTGTTGTTCTTGTTCAAGACACACTTAGATTTCAATTCATATGAATTTTAATTTTTAATTTTTTTTATTTAGTTAAAATTAATAAATTAATTTTTTTAATTTAAATGCTGACGTGGCATTTTTTAATGCCAAAAAACATTTTTTATTATTAATTTAAGCCACATGGACATTAATTTAATATTATTTATTCATGTCGTTTGCCACGTCAGCTTTTTCCGTTTCTGATGTAACGGCAGGGACCAAAATGGGAAGCGTTTTTCAAGATAGGGACTAAAAGCGGTAAAAATAAAATGTAGGGACTAAAATGAAAATCGCCTGAAAATGTGGGGACTAAAATGTGCTTTTCGCCTAAATTATTTGATGCCTGAGTAAGGTCTAGTAGTCCTCCCACCCAATATAAAATGTTATATTTTAATCTTATGTGCTTTTCTCCAATCATGACAAATGTTATTAGAGAAACACATTGCAACATGAGAATGTCAGGGATTTAAGTGAGAAAAGTTGTAGTAACTCAAATTGTTTGGATTTCATTAGCTTGTATGAGCGTGTAGTTATTTTTTGCATAAACATTTGTTGAGTCACATGTCGGATATGTGTTTGGTCGAACAAGATCGTGAATCATTACGATAAGCTTTAATTGTAACTTCATATATTTTTTTTCTTTTTTTTTTTCGAAGTGTAGTACAAATGTGACTAGCACTTTTTTTGAGTTGCAGTAGCCATTGACTTTTTTCAAAATGACATTTTTTACTCAAACCATTTGCTTTCCCACTTAATTTTTCACTTAACTCCAAATTTGAGGCACTCCCAAATGACTCAAAAAAAAAAAAAAAAAAATCCCTATAAGCCAAACAATAGAATTTTTTGGAGCACATTTTTAGGATCACACACGCACACACATTTTTACTTAAACCAATTGCTTTTCCACTTAATCTAAATTAAAGATGTTTTATTTATTTATATATTTGAGGCTTCTAATGGCCAAAAAATGGATTTTCTTTTTAATTATTCATATGCATAATATTTTTAGGGTTGCAACTAAACACAAAAAAAGAGTCAATTTTTTTACACTTCCTAAAACAAGTCATTTTTCAAAAAGTATTTTCCATCAAAACAACCAAAGCATTAATATTAATGAGATGTCAATTTTATTTTCAATCTCTATGGAGATATTAATTTTGAACAAGGACCATGAATAAGAATTATGCAGTAGGAGTATAGGACAAACTCAAGCACTAAAATGGAGGATTCGAATATAATAGCAAAATTGGAGAGAGAGAGAGAGAGAGAGTAATGGAAAGGAAACAGTACTTGACTATTTTTCCCTCCCTACTGGCAGCATACTGCTACTAACATCAGAACAAATATAACCACATCAAACAAAGTTCAACGACAATGAACAAAGTTACCAAGGCAGTCAAAATCATGTTTTAATTTAGCACATTCTGCATCGAAAGATAAAACATCAAAACAAATTGACTTCAGGGTTCAGACAAACATGCACACACGTTGAAATTGGGTATAAGCAAAATATCCTCTTCAATGCAGATTTATTGCAATCATGAGTAATGTATCCAAAATTGCACAAGTTTTATGGGATGCATTACAATTATTAGTGGAAACTCATGTCTAGGTATCCTGAACTCTCAGCATTGATACAAAAGCTTCCTGCATAATTTTACATAAACCTATATGCATGGATCCAAAGCAAAAAACTAAGAGAATCTAATGAACTAACCTGACATAAAAATAATCCAGTAGGGCATGATAAAAACTAGCATGCAGATGACTCCAAAAGATGTTCCTATTCGTAACATTATGCCAAAAAGAGAAAAGGCCAGAAGTTACACTCATCTCAGACGTCTATGATTTAGCATCCATACCTCGTAAAAGACTTGTATGAAAACCACACAATAAATACAAAAACACACGACTGCTCTTCAAAGTGGTGAGAAGTGTCACACCCCCCCCCCCCCCCTTCTTTTTTTGATAAAATATTTATCCACTGCTACTACTTTTTTTTTTGTCCTAGGGTGCACAAATATATTATTTAATTAAAGAAACATAATTAAAATGTATCAAAGCAAAATCCTTTTTCTTTCTTGATTGTTTCCTCACATTTGTGGTGTGCAACACACACACACACACAACAACACCACCTTCATGTAAAAACTGTAAATTTATAAATCTACATAAAGGAAAACCACCTTGTAAAGCCACAAAATAAAATATCAAGTTGATGGCGGGCATGAAAAGCACTTTGATTTTACAATCAAAGGCATGGGGTCCATAGCGCATGGAAATTTTCTAGAAACTGTGTACTTATTCAAGACATATGCAGCATATATATTGTTAAACTAACAGTCACTTCAGACAGTTTTTTTTTTTTTTTTGATAGGTAATCAAAAATTTATTGCATGAAAAAAAGGACATCATGTTCACAATGATGAACACTCTAAACTTAAAACAGATACAATTTATAAAAGTCTTTCGTTAAGCTAACATTATAAATCTTCATGTATCCTTTACACAGTACCACGTTATCAAAACTCAGACTGAGACCTACAAGAAAAAGGTTAGCAAATTCAATAGTAGATATGAGTTCTTTTTAATTTGTTTCTCGCTCTTATGTCACCTCCAAGTTGCTTTTGGACCTCTATTATTTTGAACTTATATTGCAGGTAAAGAACCTGAATAATCATACAAAATCTAAAACACCATGCAACCTAAGTAATATATTATATATAATCAATGCTATGTGGCTTCTTTGTAAGCTACTTTTTCCAAAAATATCTGCATCGGATGTGCCCTCTAGATTTTTCACATATTGTAAGTTTCTAACACAAGCAATATGAGCATCAAGATTATTCAGATTAAAAATGTCTTGAATAAATATGTATATGTCTGAATACAAAAATAATTGGCTCATCATATCAGCTAACACATTGAGGGTCACAACAGATCCGTATAATATTAAGACACCCCTACCAAAAACTACGTCATTATTATACTCAAGTGAAACTAACCAATACAGAGACTTGTAGCACAAAGAGACACTCAGCGTATAAGAATGAGGTAGCACTCTCCTTGCCCAATTCAAAATCAGAACAAGAGAGAACCAGCATCTCTATCAATGACCTGGCATCAAAGAATCAAACTAACCCGTTGCTACCTGTTCCGTTGTTTGAGGAAGTGCTGAGGGTGAGTTATGTGATTCATTTGTTTGAGACCCTGGTGGTGGGTGCTCCAGCCCTTCTGTTTGAGATGGGCCAGATGGTGGGTGATGGAATCCTGTCATCGGAGGGGTTCCCGATGGTGGTTGCGGTGGTCTGGCCATTTGAGCAAGTCCAGATGGCGTGTGCTGCTGCCATGACATTTGAGAGGATCCAGATGATGGGTAATGTGGTCCGGCAATTTGAGGGGATCCAGATGATGGGTACTGTGGTCCGGACATTTGAGAGGGTCCAGATGGTGGGTGCTGCTGCCATCCCATTTGTGTGGGCCCTGATGGTGTCTGCTGGGGTCCAGTCATTTGAGACTGTGGGTTGATTCCTGATGGTGGCTGAGGTGGTCTGGCAATTTGAGCGAGTCCAGATGGTGTGTGCTGCTGCCATGCCACTTGAGGGGATCCAGACGGTGGGTAATGCGGTCCAGCCATTTGAGGGGATCCAGATGGTGGGTACTGTGGTCCGGACATTTGAGAGGGTCCAGATGGTGGGTACTGCTGCCAACCTATTTGTGTGGGCCCTGATGGTGTCTGCTGGGGTCTGGCCATTTGAGAGCATCCAGATGGTGGGTATTGTGGCCTTGCCATTTGAGGGGGTCCTGATGGTGGGTGAGAAGGTCCTGCCATTCGAGGAGGTGGTCTTGATGGCATGTGTGCATATCCCCACCTATTCATACCCAACAGTCTTTCAATCTCTTCACCCCGACCAGCTTTTGTAAATGCCTCATTTACAGTTTCCTGCAATGCAGGAGTAACACCAACACCATACCTCATCACCTCGCCCATTAGATCCCAGCTCCTGTCCAATGCACCTTCATTGCAAAGTCCCTTAATCACAACCTCATAACAAGTAGGGTCTGGTTTAGGTTCTTTTTCTCCCATTTTAGACAAAATCTGGGCACAGTCTGCTGCCTTGCCATTCTTGATCAATTCATCGAACACCCTATTACCAAAACTAGCAACCACCCTCAAACCAGCATCCACCATTTTATTCAACACCTTCAATGCATCATCAATCCTGTTCGCTTTCAAAAATGCATCAATCAAAGTCCTATGAGTAGTGACATCAGGGGACAATGACTTTGAGGATAATTCTGTAAACAGCATCTCTGCCTCTGATAACATCTCATTCTCACAAAACCGAGCAATGATATTATTATAACCTGCAACATCCATTTGAAAAGCCTTTGAATTTGATTTTGTCCCAACTTTCTTAAATGTGGGAATTACCTCCTCAAACTTGCCAAGCTTAAAGCATTCATTAACCATTATGTTAAATGTTTCTGAATTCACTGCTTGGAAAGTTGGCGGGGTGTGATTATCCAACATCGAATCAAACAATGCCAAAGCTTCCTTCTTCTTCCCGTGCTTAAGCAATACCTCCAAAAGAACATTGCAAGTCGCAGGCACCATCTTAAACTGGCGATCAAGCAAGGACTTATATGACTCTATTGCCTCCTTATCTTTCCCCTGATTAAAAAACCAGTTCATAAATGTCGCATTCACAACCCCATCATACACCAGACACCGCTCCTTCAGCTCATCAAAAAGCTCATTAGCCTTCTCCAAATTTTCCAAATCTAGAAACCCCTTGATCACATTGTTATAAACCAATGAGTCTGCACCGTGCCCCTTATTCAACATTTCCCTCAAGAGATCCACCGCCTCTTGAATCCGCCCTGCATCAATCAACCCTTTTGTCAAATGCCGGTATGTAACCGACGATGGACTAAATGGTGCACTCGCAATAATATGGCGATACACTTCCAACCCCTGATCAACCCTCCCCTCATCACAATGAGTATTAATCAAATTATTATAAGATACAACATTGGGAACAATATTTGATTGGTTGAAGAAGAAGTGGAAGAGGGCAACAGCATCATTGTACCTGTATCAATCATATCATCAGAAACAAAACAGTGTAATTGAATCTAAAACAGTGACTCGTTTGGCAATATGCTGGATTGGTTAAACAAGAATTAGAAGAGAAAAATAGCATCAAAAACCAAACTTTTTCTAAGTTCCAACATTAGGGTGTTCCATTAAAATCTACAAAGAACCAAATTTGGGTCTTTCATCAAAATCTACAATCAGAGCATGTGTGCACACAAACTCCATCTGTACCTTATCTAATCAAGCTATAGAAAGAAATGATCTTGGATCTTTTGATAACATCTACAATGAACAAGCTTGTATGCCCTCTCTCTCTCTCTCTCTCTCTCTCAGACACAACATTAAGTAAAACTAGAGAGAGGAGAAACCCAACTCTCTCTTGCATGTGCACACATGGCAGGGACATGGGTACAGTACAACACCCGCACAAGAAATTTTCCTGAAAATTATAACATAACATGGCAGGTATAACACCTGTATGACACGGGTATGACACCCAAAATGAAGTGTCTATGCTTCCTAGGCCATATCTAACCAAGATACTGTAAGAAACAATCCTGGTCTTTTTGTTAAAATCTACAATCAGAGTGCACGTGTACCCACACACTCTCTCCCTCACACAAAAACTCCAAACTTTAAAATTTACAGTATCCAATTAAGAAACAATCATGGGTCTTTTGTTAGAATCTACAATCAATGTTCACCCTCTCTCTCTCTCTCTCACACACACACACACATTTACCTTAATTAACCAAGCTATTCTAAGAAACCAATATTGGGTATTTCGTTAAAATCTACAATCAGAACACACACACACACACACAAACATTTATGTTTCAAAAAAACATCAAAGTGAACGATATAGTAATCAGCTAAAAAAACCCAGAAGAGCCCGTGGCAGAATCATAAAAACACGAAAACACAAAGGGCAAAAAGGGAAGAAGAAACTGAAAAAAGAGTAAACTTCAACCTCTTGGCACGGTACATGGCGGCGATGATAGCATTGCAAGTGAAGACAGTAGGCCTCGTATTCGAAAACACAGAGTGTCTCGCCACCGCCGAAGCAGCATCGAGGTCACCGGCTCTGATCAGAGACTGCACCCTGTTGTGGAGGTTCAGCCTGGGACCCACCAGAGCTGAGGTGGAGTCCGGAAGCCGAGGAGCGTTCGGGTCTCGCTGCGGTGGCGGTTGGGAGGGGTCACGGCGGAGTGCATGGAGAGGCGGCTCGATGCGGAGGCGACGCTTGCGACGGCGTCGTTCGGCTGCGGCTTCTTCGGCGGAGGAGAAGGCGAAGCCACGGCGGGTGGGTTGGTTGGTTTGGAGGAGGAGGAGTGGGGTTAGAGTTTGGGATGTGGTGGTGGAAGGGCGGCGGAGAGAACGGAGGAGGAGACGATAGAGAGACATGGTGGTCTCTGTGTGTAAAGCAGAGAGAAATGAAATGTGGGCTTAAACCCTAGGAGACAGGGGATGGGAGGTTTGGGAATTGGGACTTAGGACAACAGCGAAACAAATAGACTTTGAAGAGTGAACTGGCTGAAGTGAACACTCATGATTTTTTTTTTTTTTTTTTTCTTTCTTTGGTCTTGTTTTTTGTTTTTTTTATTATTATTTATATTTGGTAGTTTTCTTCTTCTTTTGTTTAACCAAAAAAAAAATTAATATATATATATATATATATAAAAATATATGTATGGAAAATGTTAACGAGTACCATGTAGTGTTTGTTAAGATTTCTCTTAATGATTGTGTTAATAAAAAGGACAAAAAGTTATTAAAAATGTTACCAAAAAAAGATTAAAAAATTATTAAAAAATTATCAAAAAGAATAAAAAGCTGTAAAAAGTAAATTAATACTATAAAAATCTGCAAAAGGTTGTTATTGACAGGCACCTTACTCGTTATACAACCCTATATGTATATATATATATATATATATATATAACTAAAACTTTTGACTTTTTTTAAAGTTCCCACATTTTTACCCATCAACATTATTTAAATAAGATTCTTAAAACAAAAAAAAAAAAAAAAAAATCTAAAACTAAGTCAATATAGGACTCAAATTCCCAAATCCTAATAAACTCAAATTATTTAAAAAAAAAAAAAATGTAGTAGTAGTAGTATGATAGAACTCTTTTAACCTAAGTCAATATAAACTGATTAGTATGTTCTATGATTCTATCAAAATACTTAGTCGAATTTGGGTTTAAAGTTTACACTCTTTTTTTATTGAAAATATAGAAGAATACCAAGATTATGGCTTCTCCAATGTTTGGTAAACAATTTTTAGTTATTTTGATGGTTAACAACTTAACATATATATATATATATATTATTGAAAATATAATGAAAACATTGACGGTTAATACATATATATTTCAGGAACCAAGAGTAATATTCTTTTTAGGATTTGAAGCATTCGCTCTAACCGGTAAGCTTTTGTTAATGTCACTTTGTCTTGAATCTTCAAGGTGGCTGTGTATAGAGCTGTAAGTATGTAATTTTTTTTGTTTGATGGTTTTATATATGTGGGGCCAGAGAATTTGTGGTCCCGGCCCACTTCTCGTTAGGGCCCAAGGCCCGCACCGAGGAGGATAGTTGCCGAGGACAAGTGGCGAAGGTCCAAACGGCCTAGAGATGCAGCCGAGGATGACCTTGTCCTCGGCATTCTACGGGCCAAAATGGAAGAACAACACGTCATCAAAGGCAACCTCCGAAACGCTCCCAAAAGAAAAATCGAGTAGAGTGGAACTCGCACGAGGGTACAGTGTGGGAGTGGCTCAAGGAAAAGACGTCACCTCCGCATTTAATGCGCCAATAAACGTCCTAACCATATTGATGGGAAAAGATCCCCGAACAGTGTGGCTTCGATTATTGCGACTAACAGAAAGTGGGGGGAGGCGGCTGATGAGACAGGTACTCGAGTGGTTACCTGCCTGACCAACAGATGGAAGGTCAGGATCAACTGAAAAGGACTATATAATGTAAGGATCCAGGCGCCAAAAAAAGGAGGGACATATCATCTCCTAGACCATGGAACCCTAAAAAAGGTGAATAATAAGAATATGAAGCTCCATGAAGCTCCTCGGACGAGGTCTAAGGACCGAAGCCACTCCGATCGTGTTGAAAAAGGGTCTTGTTAGATACGTCAGGTTCACCCTGGTGCAAATTACTATGAAAACCATGACCACCTACCGTCCGGTGGCCAAGACCTAGCCTTTCAGCCCACTCTTTACAAATTTATTGTTTGAGCCTTTAACGTTCGAACCCAACACACCAACTTGGGGTCGTTACAAATTGAGTCCTCACAATTGGCGCCGTCTGTGGGAAGGCTTATGCGTTGGCACAGGCGGTGGTAGAATCAAGCCCCTTTCAAACAAGGATCTGCGAGAGCCCTTCCATCATTTCTAGCCGCACGCTGTTATTGTTCTAATATAAAGTTCTACTAGGGGCTACACTTCGCAGTGTCAATAGCACGGGCAGTTCTAGGGGCTTCCAACATCAAGTCAATGCCCCATACCTCGGTCGAGGGGCTAATTCTCGAAACTTAAAGAAAATCTAAGTTTTGGACAGAACCAAGGTATTGCATAGTCCTCAAACTCAAACCTATGGGGAAACCAACTACTTAAAGAAAATCTAAGTTTTGGACAGAACCAAGGTATTGCATGGTCCTCAGACTCAAACCTATGGGGAAACCAACTACTTAAAGAAAATCTAAGTTTTGGACAGAACCAAGGTATTGCATGGTCCTCAGACTCAAACCTATGGGGAAACCAACTACTTAAAGAAAATCTAAGTTTTAGACAGAACCAAGGTATTGTATGGTCCTCGGATTCAAACCTATGTCTTGTGTGCGGGTTTCCTTTTGTTTAAGTTATTTTTGTTAACTTTGATATAATTTATATGCTTATTGTGGTTTTCAGAATCAATGGTATATCTTTCATGAGAACTACCAAATTAATTTTAACAAAAATCCTATTCGTTTTTTTTTTTTTTTTGAAATATCTACTATAATATATATATATATATATATATA
Source organism: Quercus lobata (assembly GCF_001633185.2). NCBI lineage: Eukaryota > Viridiplantae > Streptophyta > Magnoliopsida > Fagales > Fagaceae > Quercus > Quercus lobata. The sequence continues at coordinate 102,466,230 of NC_044905.1, read as the reverse complement.
TATATATAAGTAAGGTACTATCACTGATTTTTCCAATGTGTGTAGATCCCACAAATAGCCATGAGACCAAGATTTGAGCATCCAAAAGCATGATATTGAACATCACTCCACAAAGAATGGAGATAGAAAATTAATTGTAATGTAAAAACAATGAATATTTAAGGTGATGTGAAATCTACGTGATTTCGCCTACCACCCCTTGCTGTTAAAATTAATTTAATTTTCACGTGAGTATCTTTACTTTAACTCTAATTCCAATTTTTTAATGTTTAGAAATTTATATTGTTTGTAATTATTGAAGTAAGAGTTTCTTTGTGTGTGTTTATATTTATTTGTGTTTTGTAGTGAATTTTGCTTCATTTTTTTTTTTTTTGTTTATAAATTTGGGTAGTTTTTAATTTGTAAATTCGGGATGATTTATTGGGGTTAAAGTAAAAATATTAGGTCAATTTTATTCGTGCAATAGTAGGGTGTTAGATGTTGATATTAATTTTATACTTATTTACATTAATTAACGGAAACATGTTAGCATGTACAGAATTGTTATTAATTTGACACATTATAATTAAATACAAATTTCATTATGCTAGTATGTTATAATTTTTATTTGTGGTTCCTCGTCCTACTTCACCTTAATTGTTATTTGAACAAGTAAAAATTATGTCTTAGTCCAACAGGGTATAGCATTTCTCTTCAATCCTTAATTAGTGCTCCTTAATAAAATTATTCATGTTATAAGTTTATGACCAAAATCATGCAACACACGTTTACTACTAAAAGCTTTTAGGATTTTAAAACTTGTCATAATTTTTAAAATATTTTTACTATTTTATTTGTTATTAAAAGTTGGGCTTAGAAGTCGTGATTGCACCATATAATTTCATGAAATTGAAGAAATATTTTAGAAAGAAATAATAATTTATTTGTTCTCATAAACTTCTACTTAGTGTTTTAACAAAATATGCAACCTTTTTGGTCATTTATTTTTTATTTTTCTGGACAAACTAACAAGACATTTATAAGATTGGAAGTATGGATAAAATAACTAATTTACTCATATTAGGAAGTGTAAATATGAGAAAAAAAATAAATAAATAATACATGCTATTTTTTTGGATAGAAACATTTTTTAACTATATATATATATATATATATATATATTGTAGGGGGTATAAAACCGAGAAGCCCATGTCAATGTCTGCACTGGGCCCAGGGCCTGATCCAAGGAAGGCCCACCCCTTGGCCATGAGAAGGATCCTCCTCGGCCATGAGAAAGACCCTTCTCGGTCATAAATGTAGCCGAGGGCAAAAGGAGCAACTCCATCCTGGTGACGACATTCTGGGTCATTTCGCCGAATAGGAAAAGTACTAAAACGACAAAGAACAAGGGAAAGATTGTCATTACTGCAATTAAATATTCTGCACTTGACAGAGCTGTGCTTTTCAGCTTTTACAACCACTTCCAACCACTTTGGGCATGGGCTAATGGGACAAGTATCAGCCCTACAAAGATGAACCTACACGTGGACGTTCGTGGGAGGGGAAAAAGCTAGTATAAAAGGAGGAGGAAGCAGTCCAGAAAGAGGGGAGGGGGGTGAGGTCCAGAAACCGGAGCCACCTAAGCCATGCCGGGGAGAAAGTCTTCTTGGATAAGTTCAGTTCACCTCTGTGCGATCATCTTGAACACCATGACTAACGACTATCCGTTCACCAAGGCCTAGCCTTTTAGCCCACTCTCTACAAATTTATTGTTTGGGCCTTTAACATGCGAATCCAATATGAATTTGAGATCGTTACAGATTGAGTCCTTACAATTGGCGCCATCTGTGGGGAAGGCTTGTGCGCCGACACAAACGATGGTTAGTCATGGTAGGATCAAGCCCCTGTTGACAAAGGTCCCTCGAAAGAAATAATTTTGGTAGTGATGCAAGCTATGCGAGAGCCTCTCCATTATTTCCAGCAGCACGCGGTTGTTGTCCTAACTCAGCTCTCACCTAGGGCTACACTTCGAAATGCCAGTGGCACGGGCAGTTCTAAGGGCTTCTAATATCAAGTCTAGGCCCCACAAATTTGCCAAGGGGCTAATCCTCGCGGGCTCAGTAGCCTGATTCACCGAACTCCCGTAAGTGCTAGATAGAACCATGGTCTTGCATTGTCCTCGAACTCAAACCTATGGGGAAACTAGTCACTAGAAAAAATAAGTGTTGGACAGAACCAAGATATTGTATGATCCTCGGACTCAAACCTATGGGGAAACCAACTACTTCAAGAAAAAAGTGCTAGACAGAACCAAGTTCTTGCATGGTCCTCAGACTCAAACCTATGGGGAAACTAGTCACTAGAAAATATAAGTGTTGGATAGAACCAAGGTATTGTATGGTCCTCGGACTCAAACCTATGAGGAAACCAACTACTTCAAGAAAAAAGTGCTAGACAGAACCAAGGTCATGCATGGTCTTCGGATTCAAACCTATGGGGAAACTAGTCACTAGAAAATATAAATGTTGGACAGAACCAAAGTATTGTATGGTCCTCGGACTCAAACCTATAGGGAAACCAACTACTTCAAGAAAAAAGTGCTAGACAGAACCAAGGTCTTGCATGGTTCTCGGACTCAAACCTATGAGGAAACCAGTCACTAGAAAATATAAGTGTTGGACAGAACCAAGGTATTGTATGGTCCTCGGACTCAAACCTATGGAGAAACCAACTACTTCAAGAAAAAAGTGCTAGATAGAACCAAGGTATTGTATGGTCCTCAGACTCAAATCTATGGAGAAACTAGTCACTAGAAAATATAAGTGTTAGACTGAACCAAGGTATTGTATGGTCCTCGGACTCAAGCCTACGAGAAGCTAACTACATCAAGAAAGGCTCAAGTCCTAGGCAGAATTGAAATCCCGTGTGGTCTTCGGACCCCCAGCTCTAAGGAAACTAACAAAACCAAGAGTTTAGGTCAGACACAGTCATACCTCAGTCCTCGGACCGGATGCCCAAAATAAGTTAAGGCTATGAATATCATTTGAAACGTGGCAAAGCACCCTAGTGCCCGACGACCCCCTCGGGCAGTTCATTTTAGGTTACACGTCCTCAGGTGATCACCCCATACGCAATACAGAACATTCAATTGTTATCTCGGTTAGTTTCATATGGTTAACCTACTTGAAGTCGGCATTGTTGTGCCCGTCAGTTTTGATAAGTTCAAAGTGGTAACTCTTTGCTAACAAGGGCATCGGCCCTATATACAGGTTGAAAGAAAAGGGCACCAGCACATCCATTCACAAGATAATTATTACAGAAAAGAAAGAACACGCAAAATGGGATAAAATCATCTTTTATTAGAAAAAGAAGTAGTACAGCATACAAAAAAGGGGCATAGACAAGCCTATACCAGAAGTTAACTACAGAAACAAAAAAAAGAAAAAAAAAGGGATACACAAGAACGATAGATCCTTTAATTTTGCTCTAGCAGCGGCTAAGCAAGTCTAGAGGGCACCAATGATGGAAGAGAAGAAGAAGCAGAGGCATCTGGTCCACAACCTTACTCTAGCAGCGACTAAGCAAGTCTAGATGGCACCAGTGAAGGAAGAGAGGAAGAAGTGGGGATGCCAAATCCCCATACCAACTCTAACAACAATCGAGCCAGTATCATATTAGCAGTGATCGAGCAGGAACGGATGGCACAGGCGATGGGAAATCTCAGTGCTGTCGCACCAAAAATCTGGTGCGACCTCCACCTGCTTCAGATTTTGGTTGAAGGAAGAAGAGGCTCCTTTCTTGCCTTATCGAGGAGAAGAAAAATGAGTCTTCGTCTCCCTCGCCCTGGCCGGGCCACTTTGAATCTCGAAGATACCCAAGGCTTCTGAAGAAGGTATGGTCCCTTCACCCTCATCCTGGCCTTGATCGTGTCACTCCCTAACGCTCAGTCACGCTAGTAATGGGGACTTTGGGCACAATTGGAGGGTTAGGAATTTAAAGGGCTTAAAGGGTCTGCAAATAAAGAGAATGACCTTCCACCGTGCTTCTTATATGGGGGGTAAGCCTGGTGGCATTTAATCTATACAAATCTCCAAGAAAAACTACAAACAAGATAAGTCCCGCTCCATTCCCAAAGCAGTCTCATTGGATTTGCGTCGCCTCATAAAGAGACCTTAATGAAGGCGTGCCTCGTATACCGAAACGACAGGAACATGGTGGGGGTAAACTAAAGGAATGTCTCACAACCCGGAACGTGCCCCAGGCAAACGAAGAGGCTCCAACATTGATGAAGGACAAGGCTTAGCAAGCCATGACATAGGCTCGATATCACCAAAACTCTCCTCTCCGTTCGAGGAGCCGAACAACAGGATTTTGAGGGGTTATTGTGGGGTGGTATAAAACCGGGAAGCTCATGTCAATGTTTGCACTGGGCCCAAGGCCCGATCCAAGGAAGGCCCACCCCTTGGCCATGAGAAGGATCCTCCTTGGCCATGAGAAAGACCCTTCTCGGCCATAAATGTAGCCGAGGGAAAAAGGAGCAACTTCGTCCTGGTGACGACATTCTGGGTCATTTTGCCGAATAGGAAAAGTACTAAAACGACAAAGAATAAGGGAAAGACTGCCATTACTGCAATTTAGTACTCTGCACCTGACAAAGCCATACTTTTCAGCTTTTACAACCACCTCCAACCACTTTGGGTATGGGTTGATGGGACAAGTATCAGCCCTAAAAAGATGAACCTACACGTGGACGTTCGTGGGAGGGGAAAAAACTAGTATAAAAGGAGGAGGAAGCAGTCCAGAAAGAGGGGAGGGGGGCGAGGTCCAGAAACCGGAGCCACCCAGGCCGTGCCGAGGAGAAAGTCTTCTTGGATAAGTTCAGTTCACCTCTGCGTGATCATCTTGAACACCATGACTAACGACTGTCCGTTCACCAAGGCTTAGCCTTTTAGCCCACTCTCTACAAATTTATTGTTTGGGCCTTTAACGTGCGAACCCAATACGAATTTGGGATCGTTACAAATTGAGTCCTTACATATATATATATATATATATATATTTATTGGAATTTCACATAAGATAGGTGTTTCTTTAATCCAAACTATCTAATACTTTCTCTTATGATTTAACTTCAATATAGATTGAAATTCTATGTCTAATATAACTCTTCTAAGTTCTAACTTCCAAGTTTTTTGGATAAACATGCAACTTAAGTGATGTGATTTTTAAGTTTTGTTCTTTTTTTTTAATGTTAATTCATTTTCCTAATAATCCTCTTTATCTTATAATTCTTAAATTGATTAGAAATCAAACTTTCTCACATTTGAAAATTCTCTACATATACGGTTTTTTTAGTGTATTCTTATATATTTATATGCTCAACTTCTTCATTTATGGCTTCTTTATTTCTCTCATTTTTTTTTTTTTTTTGAGATAGAAATACTACTTATGGTTCTATTCAATTTTTTCTAATTGATTAGAAATATAATTTCATATTTTCATTACAATTTGAGCACAAGTTTGTATCTCTCCTTTTGTTTTGTTTACAGTAGAATGCTTTATTAAGACTACACTATTACAAGTATGTTTCTCTTCTTTGCTTTTGTTTTTATGGTTTTGCTTATGTGTCATAAATTTAATTTTAAATCCATGAAATCAATTATATGAACCACTATAAATATTTCACCTTTATGATTTGGCAAGCATCAATTATTATTTGAGTTTGTTTTGTTTGTAGTAGAAATGTAGAATGTTTTATCAAAGCCACCATCCACACTACAGGTATGTTTCTCCTCTTTGTTTTGGTTTTATTATTATTATTATTATTATTATTTGTTTTGTTTATGAGTCATAAGTGCATTTTAAATCCATAAAAATTCATTATATAAGCCTATATAAATTTAAAGGTATGGAGATTTATCCTTCTATCACTACTCTTCTTTTTTATCCTACAAAAATATGTTTAGTATTTTTTTTCCTTTTTTGTTTGGTTTTGAATTTATGAATTTTTTTTTTTTTTTTTTTTTTTTTTGCTCACTCTCATAGGCTTGATCTATTTTTTATTTAAGAATTATCAAATTTTGTATTTCCTCCTACAACAAGGGTTTCTTCTTTTTTATTCTTAGGTTGTATTTGAGTTAAACTTATATGTGTGTTATGAGATTAAATTAATTTTCTTGAATTGTAAAAATTTTATGTTTCTATTTCTCATTTTTATTTTTGTTGTTAGTAATATTATAGATGCGCGCTACAAAAATGTCATTATAAGACAACCAATACGTTAGAAGAGAATCATGTATGCGCTACACTAATCTGTTCTTTTGTAAATTTTATATTATTAAGTGGATTATAAATATTTAAGATAGTAATTAGTTGTGGGGCCGGAGAATTTGTGGTCCTGGCCACTTTACATTAGGGCTCAAGATCCAAGCCGAGGAGACTTATTGTCGAGGACGCATAATGAAAGCCCCAAAAAGGCCCAAGGATGTGGCCGAGAACGATCTCACGCTCAGCATCCCATAGGACACCTAAAGAAAAAGGACGAGCTCAGTGCAGGGGCAGGACAAGTGAAAAAGCTGCCAATGTTGTGATAAAGAACTCTGCGTCTGACAGGTCCATGCTCTTGACCATGCTATTCAACCTTTACGTCTATTTCCCAACCACTCTAGGTATGGGCTGATAGGACAAGTCTCCATCCCAGAAAGTGAAACTTACACGTGGACATTGAAAGAAAAGTAACTACTAATATATAAGGGAAGAAGAACCAAGGGAGAAGGGAATTCCCCCCCCCCCCCCCCCAAGGGAATAAGTCCTATAAGGGAATTCCGTCCGAGGACAAAAACCCCACAGGTCACACCGAAAGAAGGTTTTGTCAGCCACGCTAGGTCCACCCTCATATAAACTTCCACAAAAACCATGACCAGACCGCTGTCCAGTGACCAAAGTCAAGCCTTTCAAGCCCACACTCTACAAATTATATTGTTCGGGCCCTTTACGTACGAGCCCAATGTCATTCTTGGGTTGTTAACAATCGTGTCCTTACATTAGTATTTAGATTGTGGAGTATAGAGTGATGTATCTTTGTCTTTTTATCTTTTCTTTTTGTATAGTACTTTACTTTCAAGAAATTAAGTACTAGATATTTTTTTTTTCACTTTGTAAATTTTATATTATTAAGTGAATTATAAATGTTAGTATTTAGAGTGTGAACTATGGAGTGGTTTATCTTCATTTTTTTTTTTTTTTTTCCTTTTTGTATGGTACTTTACTTTCAAGAAATCAAGTACCATGTAATTTTTTTTCACTTTTTTTTTTCTTTTGTAAATTTTATATTATTAAGTGGATTGTAAATATTTAAGATAGTAATTAATATTTAGACTGTGGACTGTAGAGTGATTTATCTTTATCTTTATCTTTCTCTTTTTTTTTTCCTTTTTATATAGTACTTTACTTTCAAGAAATCAAGTACTGAGTATTTTTTTTTTCTTTTGAAAATTTTATATTATTAAGTGGATTATAAATATTAGTATTTAGAGTGTGGACTATGTAGTGATTTATTTTCATCTCTTTTTTTTTCCTTTTTGTGTGGTACTTTACTTTCAAAAAATCAAGTACTATGTAATTTTTTTTTCACTTTTTTTTTTCTTTTGTAAATTTTATATTATTAAGTGGATTATAAATATTTAAAATAATAATTAGTATTTTGATTGTGGATTGTAGAGTGTGGAGTGTAGAGTGATTTATCTTTATCTTTTTTTTTTTTTTTTTGTATGGTACTTTATTTTCAAGAAATCAAATACTGGATATTTTTTTCACTTTTTTTCTTTTATAAATTTTATATTATTAAGTGGATTATAAATATTTAAGATAATAATTAATATTTAGAGTGTAGACTGTGGAGTGATTTATCTTTCTTTTTTTGTATGGTATTTTACTTTTAAGAAATCAAGTGCTGTGTAATTTTTTTTTCATTTTTTTTTGTAAATTTTATATTATTAAGTGAATTATAAATATTTAAGATAGTAATTAGTATTTAGATTATGAACTGTGGAGTGATTTATTTTTATCTATTTTTTTTTTCTTTTTGTATGGTACTTTACTTTCAAGAAATCAAGTACTGGGTATTTTTTTTTCACTTTTTTTTTCTTTTGTAAATTTTATATTATTAAGTGGATTATAAATATTTAAGATAGTAATCAGTATTTAAAGTATAGACTGTAGAATGATTTATCTTTATCTCTTTTTTTGTATAGTACTTTATTTTCAAGAAATCAAGTACTATGTAATTTTTTTTTTCATTTTTTTATTTTGTAAATTTTATATTATTAAGTGGATTATAAATATTTAAGATAATAATTAGTTTTTAGATTGTGGACTGTAGAATGATTTATCTTTATCTTTATTTTTTCTTCTTGTATGGTACTTTACTTTCAAGAAATCAAGTATTGGGTAATTTTTTTTTCATTTTTTTTTGTAAATTTTATACTATTAAGTGGATTATAAATATTTAAGATAGTAATTAGTATTTAGAGTGTGGACTGTGGAGTGATTTATCTTTATCTTTTTCTTTTTGTATGGTACTTTACTTTTAAGAAATCAAGTACTGGATAAATTTTTTTTTTTTTTTGGTAATTTTTTTTTTCATTTTTTCATTTCTAGCAACTATATTTTTCAAATTCTCAACCACTATATTTTTTAAATCTCCCAAGGTTATCATTTTTGGTAACATTTTAATTTGAAATTTATCAAATCTATATAATTTGGAACGAAATTATTCATTACTTTTTCTCTACAAAATTCATTAATTTTTTTGCCTAGTTTTATTTTTTAGGTTATGATTATTATTCATTAACTTATAATTATCCCTTTCTAATTTTTCTTTTATAAAACCTATCAAATTTTTAATTTAAGGGATTATTATTATTTATTAAAAATGATCTCAGTTCACAATCTAGTAATCTTCAACAGTGAAATCTCATTTTTATGGATTTATCATTAAAATAAAATTATATTATATACCTCTTCACCTTTAAAAAATTTAAAAATTAAAAATTAAAAATTATTGTATACCAAATGCGTGTACAAATATGAATATAAAAAAAAAAAATCACTCAAAAAGCAATAGCTCTGGTTCATCGGTTCCCATCCTTCAACGTGAACAAATCCAAAACATCCCACTAACACATGTCTCACCATCTCTTTTCCTTCTTCAAAATTTTAATGATCAAACTTGCACCTCTCCATCCTTCTCCAAGTTGAACTTGAAAAATTCCGATTGTATTATTAGATTAGAGAAAGCAGAAATAGATACATTTTGGAGTTTCAGTTTCACTACTGCCTCAAGAGGATTTTCAATGGTCCAGCACTCAAAAGGTATGTTCACATCTATATCTATTTCTTTGCTTCTCTCACATTTTTCTTTCTTTCAGAAGTTTTTCTGTTAAACTCTCATATAAAATTTCGAGATTTGTTAATAACTTTCAAAGCTTTTGTGTTAAAAAATAGTAATGACAAAGGAAAAAACCACCCGGTGTGAAATGGTAGATTCCAAAGCAAAACCCTATCTTCTTCTCTCAAAAGAAAAAAAAAAAAAAATCAATCTTCAAATCTCTGATTTCGAGGAAGAACAAAACAAAACAAAATAAAACAGGCATTATTATAGTACTCATAATAGCGACAAAGAGTCAAGTCTTTGAGTCTAGTATTTTTGTGTACATGACCCGTGAAGATATAGACATGTGACAAGTCTTTAACAAGCGTTCGTATCTTAATGAATTCAACACACAGAAGCACTAAACCTAAGCTAGTTACTTGATAGTCTGACCACACCAAAAAATACATTTGTCGTCACACCATTGCGGGTTTCCTATCAACTATTATACTATTTTTAAGTGGGTTTCAGTTAATTTAACTAGTAAAGTCTCTTATTGTTAGATAAGAGATTTGAGATTCTATTCCTGTTTACACCAAAGACCAATTGGTGTCTTGATCTGATGATAAAAAGTAATCATAAGAAACAGACGTTATAGGTTGAAACTTTACCTTTAAAAAAAAAAAACTATTTAAAAAAAAAGAAAGAATTCTATATATATATATATATATATATATATACACAATGTACTTGCAAGTAATCTATAAAAGAAAGAAAAAGTTCTTGTAAATATACTTCACGTCTTCACCCTGAAAAATTGAAGCTATTTTTGTTTTGCTTTTTACATTTAAATTTTTTATCTTGACCTTTCATCTTTGATTATGATTTTATGTTGGTCCTTTATGTTTCAAAATTTTCATTTTGATCTGTCATTTTAGCTTTTATAAAAAATGAAAATTTTGGAACATAAAGGGCCCAAATTAAATATGAAGAGTCAAAATAAAAATTTTGAAATATAAAAGGCAAATATGAAAGCAAATCTAATATAAATTGTCAAAATAAAAAATTTAAAACTTAAATGGCAAAAATGAAAAACAACCTCAATATTTAAGGGCGAAAATATCTTAAGCTTAAGACTCTTAATTATTAAACCAACAGTCCAACAACAATATTAAAAAGAAAAAAAATACCATTGTCATGAATTCTTCATTTTTATTTAATCATTGATAGATTCAACCAATTCTTGTTTGTTTTGTATTGATTTGAGATTTTGTAGATTCAAAAGATCTATAGTGAGACTTACTACACCCTATTCATTTCATTTCTCTCTTCTCCTTTGTGTGTAAATTATTTGTATATTTGTATGCAATTACTTATATTTTAAGTGCCCAAGTTCCCTAAAAGAACCAAGAACTTGCAACGAGGATATGGGTTACAAGTTACAACTCGTTTGTTAATTCTCCTTTTCTTTCTGTTTGCTTTATACTCCACTTCAGTTTCTCTTAGTGATTGAGTCTATTTGGGGTAGAGTCTCTGGGTCTTGGAGGCACAAAAGTTGTTGCAACAGAGAGAGAAGACCTAGCTAGGAGGTTTTCTAGGATGATGGGGGAACCTATGACAATGATGATTTTTTTTTTTTTTTTTTTTAGGATTATTAATTTGGACTTTTTGGATTTTGTACTCAATTGGCAAAAAAAAAAAAAAAAAAATCAAATTGAACACATGACACAAAATTAAGCTCTAATTTGAAATATAATTGAATTTTCTCTTAATTTTGGCTTTAAATATATACTAACTTGTAACTCATAGATACACATGAATGCATTTAAAAATAAACACATTTTTTTATCATAAAAATGTATATAATTAATCAAATTATTATAAAAAAATAAACATAATTAGATACATGTTAAAAATCTTGTTTGAGTTTGTGGGTCCGAGAGGTCTGCAATCCGGCCCAAACTCTATCTAGGCCCAGGGCCCGTGCCGAGGGGGTATCTTGCCGAAGACAAATGATCAGTGGCCGAGGTAGCAAGGGGAACGGCTGAGGACTTACCCTGTCCTCGGCATTTCAGAGCTTCAATGGGAAGACCAACACCATGGTGTAGGCAATCCCCAAACAGCCCCCTCAAGGGGATGTGAACGGAATGGGGCCCATAGGGAAGCAGGGTGTGAAAATTGAACCAAGGAAAACGCGTCCCTTCTTCAGTAAATGCACCTGCCAATACCCAGAGATGATTAATGAGAAAAGATGTTTGGACGGTGTAAACTTTGATCCATGCAACTAATAGAAAGTTAGACGGGACGGTTGATGGGATGGATACAGGGATAAGCTCCTGCCTGACCTACAAGTGGAGGGTCAGGATCAGTCAGGACGGACTATATAATAAAAAGGAAGGTGCACCAACAGGGAGGCTGGGAAAAATGGCCAAAAACGAGAGCCTCCCAGCCCACCTCCAGGAGAAAGACTCCAGGGGTGACGATCACTTAACCTTGTATGAACGCCACGAAAAACCCATCGCCTGTCGATCAAGGCTTAGCCTTTCAAACCCACGCTCTACAAATGATATTGTTAGGGCCTTTTCACGTGCGAACCCGACACTGCGACACTGTTACGGTCCGCCATGAATCGTGTCCTTACAATTGGCGCCGTCTGTGGGGAGGCTTGTGTGTTGGCATAGGTGGTAGGTCGAAATAGTTCCTTTGTTATTTCTAACCATTGGTTATAGAGTTCTAGTACAAAGTCTTGCTAGGGGCTACGTTTCTTGACTAGGGGCTTGGCTGAGGAGCTAACTCCCCTAAAGCTAAAGCTCCTCGTAAAGAGCAAACTAGGCGCTTGGTAACGTTAACCGTATAGATAAACTCAAGGGGCTTGGCTGAGGAGCTAACTCCCCTAAAGCCAAGGGCAAGCCAAGGTCCCATGCAAAGAGAAAACTAGGTTTTGGACAAAATCAGGGCATTGCATGGTCCACGGACTCAAGCCTATGAGGAAACCAACTACTTGGATGAGGAAAACTAGGTTTTGGACAGAATCAGGACATTGCATGGTCCACGGACTCAAGCCTATGGGAAAACCAACTACCTAGATGTGGAAAACTAGGTTTTGGACAGAACCAGGGCATTGCATGGTCCACGGACTCAAGCCTATAGGGAAACCAACTACTTGGATGAGGAAAACTAGGTTTTGGACAGAACCAGGGCATTGCATGGTCCACGGACTCAAGCCTATGGGAAAACCAACTACCTGGATGTGGAAAACTAGGTTTTGGACAGAACCAGGGCATTGCATGGTCCACGGACTCAAGCCTATGGGAAAACCAACTACCTGGATGAGAAAACTAGTTTTGGACAGAACCAGGCATTGCATGGTCGGACTCAAGCCTATGGGAAAACCAATACCTGGATGTGGGAAAACTAGGTTTTGGACAGAACCAGGGCATTGCATGGTCCACGGACTCAAGCCTATGGGAAAACCAACTACCTGGATAAGGAAAACTAGGTTTTGGACAGAACCAGGGCATTGCATGGTCCACGGACTCAAGCCTATGGGAAAACCAACTACCTGGATGTGGAAAACTAGGTTTTGGACAGAACCAGGGCATTGCATGGTCCACGGACTCAAGCCTATGGGGAAACCAACAACTTGGATGAGGAAAACTAGGCACTAAGCGAGATTTAGCTACTATGCGTGATGGCGAAAATGGTGCTTATATCTTCGTAAGGCGAAGGTTAGAAATGAATCTAAGGCCTCTGTGGGCACAAGTAAATTAGGGTTTGGGGAACATAATGATAAATGTCTTGCATGCATAGCTATTTGTACATGTTAAAATGAATCAGCGCAGAGTTCATAAGCAAATAGTGCGCATTAACAAGGGCGGTTAACGATGTAACCAGAAGGAAAAAAGAAAAACAAGACTTCATATATACATGTTCAAATGCTTGTAAACCATCAATAAATTAGGAAGTTTGTGAAAGGAAAAGAAACAAGTTAATCGTTCAAATAGAAACAAATACAAAAGTCCAACCAAGGCTTCTACTTTTCTGCTTGTTTGTCGGTCACATCTTGGGAGATAGGAACAGGATCAGTTTCGATGACCGGAATGACGGTTCCTTCTGAGGAAGGCTGAGCAGGGCCAGCACTAGTACTCTGAGGGACCACAGCAAGGGGAATGGCCTGTGGCGACTGTGCAAGTGCGGCCGACTCTTCTGTACTGGACACCTGAATGCCAACCTTGGGTTCAGTAACCTCTGTAGGTGCCCCAGGATCCGCATGCTGCGATATCACCATCACATCCTGAAGTTTTCCCTCTTTGGGCGCCTTGCTAGAGGAACCACTGGCTTGTAAGTTTTCCGACGGGGTGACCTCTTCCTCGGGTTGATCATCCGTGGTCACAGAGCTGGTGGAAGTGGTCTCGCGGATGGCCGCCGGGTAGAATACGCTCTCCGCCTTCCACAAATCTGATGAAGCGTCCACCCCAGCTCGCTTCAATGCTTCTTCCCAGACCTGGGAGCAATAAAACCTGCACACTCCAGGAATCTGCGCCTTAAGGGTGGCTTAGGTTTCGGCTACTCCCATGTTGTAACCATCGTCCTCGGCCGTATTCTTGGCAGCCTCTGCCTCATTCCTGGCAAACTCGGCCTCCTGCTTTGCCCTTACGGCTTCATCTCGGGCATATTCTGCCACTCCTTTCTCATGCAAAGCCACAGCCAGCTGCTTATTTAAATCCTCGATTAGATCTCTGGCTATTCGCAGCTGGTCCTCGGCTTCAATTGCGCGCTTGGTTTGGTCCTTGGCCTGTTTCTGAGCACTAGCAAGGCCCGCCGAGATGTTATCCCTCTCGCGGGTAGTCATTGTTAAGTCATCCTTGACTTTGACAAGTTCCTTTTCAGAAGCTTCGAGAGTCTTTGAGGTTGTTATGCGCTTCTTGCGTTCGTTCTCGGCCGCCTTACTCCTGTCATGCACTTCTTCCTCCATCCTATAGGTTGCCTGGAGAGCCTGTCAAGAAAGATGAACGTGTAGTGAGTGACAAACCGGTGACAAGAGTTAATAAAGTGTTAGGTTTCAAGAAATCTTACCATGCCCAAGTATCTCTTAGTACTGAGAAAAACCTCCTGCATCCTCATTCTCTTCAGCTCATCCATGTCATTAGGGAGTAACATGGTTCTCCTTAATGCATCCGCCACGTATTCACCCTCGCCGTCTCCAAGGTCCCTCAGAGAGGCCGTTTCCAGTAATGGACCACCGTGAAGCATTGGGGCAGGAAGCCAGGCGCTCGGTAGGGATTGGGAATCAATTCCTTTTCCCTTGCCTTGAGAGGTTTGAATCGCGGGTCCTTTGCCCTTGCTTTGGGGTCCGATCTTCAGTTGTTTTGTGCGCGGAGTCTCATCCTTCTCCTTAGGAGGTTGGGATTTTCCCTCGTCCATGGTGTCCTTGCCCTTGGGGCTCCTCTTTCTCTTAGAATCAGCACCTTCAGGTCGAGGAGACCGAGCTGGTTGGGAGGGGGCGGGAGGTTCGGGGCGGGTGGATTGTGGCTGGGACTTGGTGGAGGATGACCTGGTTTGGATTGTAAGGGGCCGAGGTGGTGGAGGAGGAGCATTGGGTTGTGGTGCCTCCTGGGTATCCTTCCCTGGTTGGTCCTCGAGGAGTTGGAGAAGGGGGGTTAAAGGTATTCTCTTGACTCCCATCTCGGCTTGAGAAGAGGTGCCTATTAACGACAATTCTGCCTCGGACAAGGCTGGGTCACCTAGGTCACCAGGAGGGTCCTCGGATTGGTAGACTAAGTCAAAAACCTTGAACCCTTCCTCCGGCTGATCTGGCTCACCTTCGTCCTCTGTTGCTTGATAAGACGAAGAGGGGCCCACCAAGGGGATGTTCTTGGGGACAGCTGGCTCCTGCGAGATTAAAAACCCCTTCTCTACTACGGTAATTTTTGGAAGCCAAGGGCGGCGGGCACTGATCACGTGCTTCGCGTCCCCGAATGACTTCTGAACCGGAGGGTACCCTAGTATTTTGTGAGCTGCAAGGACTTGGCCATCACTGTCATTCACAAAAACCGCCGCTTGTAAAACGGTCTCCAAGTCTGCCCAATTGACTAAATGAAAATGCCGTGTATAGGCGCGTTCATCTACAAAAGCAGCAAACATATATGCATGGTTAGTTATCGAAAGACGTTAGGTTAGAATGGTTTAAAGAGTTATCCCTCTTCCATTCCTAATACCCCACCTGGTTCTCCTTCCACTACGGGGCATGGATCGCCATCATGCCACTCCTCAGAGACAATAAGGAAATCCTTGTTCAGTCCCTTGTTGGAATCAGGGAGGCACTGAATCAACCGAACCCTATCGTCCCTCGACCTCATGTAGTAGGTTTTTCCTTTCAATTTCTGGAGGTTATAGCACCAGTTTACATCATGGTGGGTTAGTCTTAAACCCATCTTCTCATTTAAAGCGTCCACGCAACCCAAAATCCTAAGAACGTTGCCGGCGCACTAGGTAGGGGCTAAACGGAAATGCCTGAGGTAACCCCTCGTCACTGGTCCCATAGGGATTCTCATACCTCCCTCTACAAAGGCGAGGACGGGAATTACAACCGCGCCCGTTCCCCTCTTAATGTGCCATTCCCCCATCTTACAGTGCTCCAGACTTACGTTGGGGGGAATCTTATAATCAACGATGAACTTATTCATCGCCTCTTCAGTATCGACCAACTTCCTCAATCTCAATTTAGTCGCCTTTGTAATTTACTAAAACAAACCTAACCCGCGACGAAAAAGAAAGGGAGCCAAAGAAAAATAAACTCAGAAAAGAAAAAACGCGAGTTAATGGAGGTAGGGAACTTACATAAAGGGAGAATTACGCTTCGGATGGGCTATATGTGCTTGAGATAGACTTGAATTTGGGCGGAAGTTCAGATGAACCCTGGATACACGCGCTAAAACTCTTAAGTACAGAACTGAAGAGATGGATCCATCTCCAAAAAATCTTTTATACTTTCTAGGGTAAACTGCGCGCCCTTTTTCCCGCCCAAAGAGGCCAGGAGATCACCACCGTTCGATTTCCATCACACCGTTGAACGTGGGAAGCACCAAGCCGCCCGTATTTAATGAGGCCACGTTTCGCCTTCCAACGGCTCTGGGAACGTGCCTTGGGCAGGTGAAAAACCTCGGGAATCGATAGATGACGAGGATTGATAGGCATTGGCAGATCCCTGATGTCATCAAAACCCTCCTATCCGTCCGAGGGGACGGATAGCAGGATTTTGAGGGGCTATTGTGGGTCCGAGAGGTCTGCAATCCGGCCCAAACTCTATCTGGGCCCAGGGCCCATGCCGAGGGGGTATCTTGCCGAAGACAAATGATCAGTGGCCGAGGTAGCAAGGGGAACGGCTGAGGACTTACCCTGTCCTCGGCATTCCAGAGCTTCAATGGGAAGACCAACACCATGGTGTAGGCAATCCCTAAACAGCCCCCTCAAGGGGATGTGAACGGAATGGGGCCCATAGGGAAGCAGGGTGTGAAAATTGAACCAAGGAAAACGCGTCCCTTCTTCAGTAAATGCACCTGCCAATACCCAGAGATGATTAATGAGAAACGACGTTTGGACGGTGTAAACTTTGATCCATGCAACTAATAGAAAGTTAGACGGGACGGTTGATGGGATGGATACAGGGATAAGCTCCTGCCTGACCTACAAGTGGAGGGTCAGGATCAGCCAGGACGGACTATATAATAAAAAGGAAGGTGCACCAACAGGGAGGCTGGGAAAAATGGCAAAAAACGAGAGCCTCCCAGCTCACCTTCAGGAGAAAGACTCTAGGGGTGACGATCACTTAACCTTGTATGAACGCCACGAAAAACCCATCGCCTGTCGATCAAGGCCTAGCCTTTCAAATCCACGCTCTACAAATGATATTGTTAGGGCTTTTTCACGTGCGAACCCGACACTGCGACACTGTTACGGTCCGCCACGAATCGTGTCCTTACAGAGTTTAATACTACTTATAATCATTTTTATTCTAATTTTTAATAAGATAAAATGTGTGATGCTTTTTGTTGTTTGGTGATTTTTGTTGATTAAATATATGATTGATTTAAAATATATATATATATATATATTTTTGCAGTTCATTATATATTGGACTCTTAGTATTTTATGCTCATTAAGTCATTTTGTACAAAGATTAAATTTAAGTGGACACATAACACAAAATTAACCCATAATTAAAATCTAATTTGAAAAAGTTTACTATATTTTTGGCCCAAAGAGAAAAACTCATATCTCGTAAATCTATGCCCCATGTTTTCGCTAATGCCAACACATGCATAAAATTAGGTACGATTTCTAGAGCATCCACAGCAGTGGAGCTAAAAATTTAGCAATTTAGCTCTACCAAAAGTTACTTTATCTATTTTACCTACACACATGCTGCAGCAGTGGATCTATTTTAGCTTTCAACACAATAAAATAATATAAATATCACAATAAAATAATATAACCACTACAATAAAATAATATATCCCAATACACACAAAAAAAAAATTCACAGTAACAAAATCAACTGCCTATACAATCAGCCACAACTACAACCACAGCCACAACCAACACCACCACCACCACCACCAGTAGTCCACAGCAGGAAGAAAAAAAAAAAAAACCCAAATCTCCAATTTTTTTCCTCAATCCAGACCAAACAAAATCAACAATCACAAACAAAATCAACAATCACCAATCACAAACAAGCACAACGTCGGCGAGCTGGGTCGGCAGAAGGGGTGGGTCGGTGAGTTGGGTCAACAGAGAGGAGAGTGACGGTGAAGCAATCGGCGGCTTAGGACGGTGAGGCGATCAGCGACATGGGATGGTGAGGCAATCGGCGATCGGTGGCTTGGGACGGTGAGGCGATCGGCGGCTTGGGACGATGAGGCGATCGGCGATCGGTGGCTTGGGACGGTGAGGCGATCGACGGTGAGAGGAGAGTAACTAAGAGATGATGAGTGCTTGAGAGAGTTTTGGGAGAGGATGAGAGTTCAGTAACTGAGAGAGAGAGAGAGAGGCACGAAGTGAGAGAGAATTAAGTAATTTTTTAATGGATGGGGAAGAATAAAATAAATTTTTTTTAACTCCACTGCTACAACAACCTTTTTGTGTTTGTGGAGCTAAATTTTAGCATTATACTTATATAGCACCATGGCTGTGAGTGCTTAGGATTGGAAACAAAAAAGGTACACATCAAACAATGAATAAGTGGGTCATTCCAGTACGGTTGATTTAGATGGGGATGTGAAAATGAAATGACACAAGAGATATGGTTTCGCGAGCCTAAGCACAGCCACAGTGCCATCGTAAAATTAAAAAATATACATAGAGTAGCCTATTCACACATACCCGAATGTTCTAAGACTAATAGTCTTTAAAATAAAAAATAAAAACATAGACACTACAAAAAAGTGGCTTCAATTACTCACTCATCTACGTATTAATATTGTTAGTCCGTGATCTTTATCATGTGTAAGCCCGTAATTATTGAAATTTCATGAATTAAATATGTAGATTTCAATTAGCTCAATTAGTAGTTTCTCAAAAAAAAAAAAAAGTCAATTAGTAAAGTTTCTTACTCTTTTGTCGTTTCACCACAAATTAATTAATGTTTTTATCAGATGATAAAAAGTAATCATTATAAAGTCTGCGGACGTCATATATTAAAATTCTATTATATCTTTCAAAAAATAAAAAAAAAACTACATTTAATATTTCATAAACAAAATGTAAATTATATTTTTCATACATCTATCTAATTTATGCTAGAAATAATTGTATTCCAACTAAGAGCTTAAACACAGATATTCATGTAAAAAAATAACAAAAGACTTATATTGTTCTCAAAAGCAAACAAAATAAACCCAAAATATAAAGTACTTGGTGTCTTCTCTAATCCTTATTTAATAACATGTTAAAATCTAATGAGAAACTTTACATAAATTTGTATTGTTTAGATTAATTTAATTATTATTAGGTAAAAAGTAAAAGTGGAAAGAAAAATTTGTTCATTGGAAAATTGAAGTGTTTAGTTTAATAACGAAGAAAATTTTCAAAAACCCTACTCAAATATGTTACAAAAACTTGAAATTGTGTAATATTTGAATGTAGGGATGAGTTCTGTAAATACACCAACATATCATATCAATGAGAGAGAACACCGAAAAAAACAACAAAGACTTTATGCGCGACTTAGAAGAGAAAGAGAAGGAAATGATCAGAAAGAAGAACGATTGGCAAGACATTGTGCCAATTATGCAAGACGAAGACAAAAAATTGTGCAAGGCAAAAATATTTTAGTGGGAAATCAAGCAAATTTAAATGAATATACTTGCATTCTAATGCTACAACAACATGCTCATTACTAATACCACCAAATGGCGAGGTTCATCATTTGGCTCGAATTACGTCAATTAAGCAAAGTTATACAACATAGTAATGGTGAGAATATAGTTTCATATCTTTAACTAGTCTTCATTGGTTGGAATTTTATTGAATCAAAAAATTTTGTTTATATTATTTGAATCCATTTAAAACATGTTTGGAAAAACAAAAACATATTCACATTTATTCCAAATTTTAATTGTTACAAATCATATTGACAAGTGAATCGACTGAATCAATTAACATTGAGGTAGCATCAAGACTTCGACTAACCAATATCCGTCGAATTGCCAGAAATATTTTGTCTTCAAACAATGTGATGGGACAGTTTATTGGAATACTAATATATTAAACCATCCATCATCTTTATGCTACATAGCAAGTTTGTTCATGCTTTCCTCTAACCTTTTCAAATATAATGTTAAAAAATATTGAGGTTGAGGCATGTGATATAAATCATGACACTAATGACAATAAGTTATATACAATAACATATTTCTAAATGCTCAACATCATGTTTTGTTATAAAACAAATAGAAATATTTTATCCAATTCCATTATTACAGTCAAACAAAGAAGATAAAGAGTTGAAAACACAAATGATGTTGAAGCAAGGGGATGATCATAATCAACAAGGTTTGTTACTCGGTATCATTATTTTTGTTTGTGTTCATTTTAAAACCATATAATTACTTTGTGCAAACTCTTATTTTGCATGCATGTATTTAGTCATTCCTCCAAATTATTTTTAGATTTCAATCATTTCACATTATCATATTTTTTTGGAAATTGTTAAAATTTTTAGTACTATCATTTACACCATCTATCACAAATACAACAACAATATCAATAAAGCCTTATACTCTGTTTGGTTGAAGAATAGAAAAATGAAAGGATGGAAATTGGTGGGATAAAAATAAAATATACTATATTCATTTTTCCTTCATGTGTGTTTGGTTTGGAGAATGAATGGAAAACTCTTTTATTTAGTTGAGAAGAAAAATTGAAAAATATAATATATAATTTATATAAATTTACTTTCATACTCTTATTACATAAAACAAATTTTTAAATAGTTTATAAGAAGAAATTTTTAAAAATTATTATAAACTTACATACTGTAGGGGTATTGGGCCCAGGAGCTCATTATTAGTATTTATATTGGGTTTGAGGCCCAAGTCGAGGATAAGGGGTCGTCCGAGCAGGAGTAAACATTATCAAGGAAGCCGGTGCTAGTAAATGAAGAAATTAGTTTTGATCATAATGGCCCAGGAGGTTGGGCTGAGGATGAATGCCTCCTTAGCCAACCAAAGCCAAGGGTAGTAGAGGTGGTCTGCTATTTGAGGGAATGTCCTAGGAAGTTCTGTTGGCACGGATAAGTATTGTAAAAACAAAGGACAGAAGGGAGTCCTAAAATATCTAAAGAGAAAGCTGCTACCATCACATTAAATGTTCTACAGCTAACTCTCTAGCCGCATTAATGTGAAAGTGATACCTGAACAGTAGTTTTCAGCTTTACAACTATTACCTAAAGACTTTAGGAAGGTGTTGATAAAACAAGTATCAAGCACTAACCATTTGGTCTGCACGTGGAGGGTAATGATGAAAGAGGAAGAGAGTATAAAAGGGGAAGCAAGCAGTGAGAGAGAGGTTTCGGAATGAAGAGAAAAATACTGTAGCAATCAAGAAACAAACTTGTAATCAAATTTAAGAGAAATACATAAGAACTGATCTCCTTGGACTATGCCGATGACGATTTTGTTTACTTGAATCAATTTGTCTTATTGTTCTTGTCATTAGAACACACTTTATTTGTCATCCAACTCGCTTAAGCCTAGTTTTCCAACACACTCTCTACAAATTTATTGTTTTGGGCTTGAGTCCATATATCATTTGGGCTAAGAGTCGAATCTGGTCCCTACACATACTAATACAACTAATACAACATCTAGCAAAAGAAAAAGCAAAAGCAAAAAAAAAAAAAAAAAAAAAACTTGTTTTTCAATATTAAAAAAAAAAAAAAAAACCAACCAACTTACATAGTATATAGTAGGATTGTAAGAAAAAACCATTTAGACCTCACTGGACCAAAAATCTTGCCTTTGTTCTGGTTTTCAAGGGATTCCGTTAGTCTTGGTCCAACTCTTCAAAAAACAAAATCCAATTTCTAGTCCTGGTCCCGATTTTTCAAAAAGGGAAAAAAGACAAGACCAGACCAATTTTATAGGTTTTGCTGAGGCCGAAACAATATATCTACAATCATTCAGCCCATCACTAATGGTCCACCATTGAACTTAGGCCCCGGGTCCGGGCCCGGCCCACAATACTCCCAACCCAGTCTCTTCTTGCCCCAAAACGGCACCGTCCATAGTCCACAACATGCACAGGTGCGTAACGCTGTCGTTCCTATCAGAAAAACGTAATTAGGTGTTGAGAAGAGAAAGTTGAGGTTGCGTTTTCCTTAGCAATTCGGACTACTTTCTCAAACAAGATTTACGTAAAAACAAAATAAAAAAAACCGAGTCCGACGAGGTTTAGAAATTCTATTTTTTCTATATATACAATCTTTCCCTTTCTTTTCTTTTTTCTCACTACACCAATTAAAGAGTGCTCTTTGTTTTCTGTTTTAAGATTTTCTTCTATCTCTATCGTCTTTTTATTCATTCATTGATTTTTTTTTTTCTCTAAACCCAAGACCGCACGACCACTAGCAGAAGAAGAAGAAGAAGCAGCCATGATACCCATCACTCAGAATCTGCTGCAAACTCTGGAAAACCAGAACACTCAGAATTCCACCGACTTAACGCTTTCTTCTGAGCTTCACACCGAACTCAACGCCAACAAGTGCAACGAAGAAGAAGAAGAAGAAGAAGAAGAAGCCATGATACCTGACGACGACGGCACTCAGAATCTGCTACAAACTCTCGAAAACCAAAACACCCAAACCCTCTCTTGTGAGTTTCGCACCAAACGAGAACAAAAAGAGGTTTCGACGGCACTGACGCTGTTTGATAAATCATGGGTTTCTTCCAATAATAAGAGGAAAAGCACGCAAAAAGACGAATACGCTACTGTTACTGCTACTTCCGTTTCTCACAATTCCATAGTGGCCTCCAACGCACAAGAAGAGGAGGGTACGTCGTCCATGACGACGCTGAACGCTGTTTCTCCCTGGAAAATCACGAAGACGCTCACGAAGAGTGATATTGGTAGTTCGAGCCGGCTCTTACTGCATCAAAGTCTTGTCCGCACCCATATTATGGCATTCTTTAGTGCAGACTCGGTTAAGAAGATCGAGAGTAACGGATTGAGTGTAACAGTTTTCGATCAAGATTCAAAGTCCGATTACGAGTTGG
Source organism: Quercus lobata (assembly GCF_001633185.2). Lineage (NCBI taxonomy): Eukaryota > Viridiplantae > Streptophyta > Magnoliopsida > Fagales > Fagaceae > Quercus > Quercus lobata. The sequence goes on along the minus strand of NC_044905.1, from coordinate 102,443,106 downwards.
TTTTCAAGAAGTGGCCTTCATCTAAGAGCTATGTTTTCAATGGAAAGTGGCACGAGGATTTTGTGGCTAGGAGGAAATTGAAGGTAGGAGATATCATTGGGCTTTACTGGGATCCATGCCATTCGAAGTTCAATTTTTGTGTTCTGCAAACGGCACATTAATCTTGCCAGGAAAAAAATATATTAGATTCATCTTTTCTTTCCTTAACTATTGGACGATTTTTTGTTATTGCTATTGTAATATACATCGTTAACTGAAAATATCTTTTGTTTTGTTTTTGTTTTTTTAACACTAGTTTTTTTAAGCAATTAATCTTGTATATATTGTGGTTTGGTCAGGTTTTAGTTAGGGGTGTCAATTCAGATTAGCGTGTCGGGTTCGTATCTTGTCGAGATAGGGGTATTCGACTAAATGACTCAACCCTAATCCGACCTATTTAATAATCGTGTCATGATCCTTCAACCCTTACCCGATTTGTTAATAAGACGGGTTAACCTGACCGAACCCATTTGACACACTTAATAAACAAGTCGTGTTGGGTTGACACGAATATAACACAACCCATTTCAACTTGCATAATATTAAATATAACATCTATCTAGGAATAATTTTTTTTATATCCTAAAGAAAAATGCATACACTTCAAGTCTTCAACCCACATTCAAAATAATATAGTTCAACAGAATTATAACATTCATCTAGAAATAAGTTCTTTACACTCCAAAAAAAGTGCATACACTTCAATCCAAATTCAAAATAACAAAGTTTAACAAAAATAAAATAACATAGTTTAACAAAAATATAATATCCTTTAAACTCGTCAAATGCTAAGTATCAATTTTGAAAGAATTTGAGCAAATGGTAGACTAATCCTGGCTATGACCACGATTATAATCCATAGATTCTTTGTTGATATCCAAATTCATAACATTTTCCACAAGCTCATCCAATTTTATTTGTGCGAGTTTTATGCCAAAAAAAAAAAAAGTATTAGTAGTTCTAGGGTTTGAAAGTTTCAATTTCCAATTATATTCTTTGTAAATTTTTATAATTACTTACTTTTTTTTCTAAATTTAAAATATATGTTGGATATAAAAGTTATTTGACAAATCTAAAATAAAATAAATATTTATTTGTTATACGAGTTAAACAGGTTGTGTTAAGTGGATCATTTTGGGTTGACACAAATAAATTGGTGTGTTAAACGTGTCTATTGCGGGTTACGCAGGTTGACCTGCTTATAACACGTTTCTTATCGTGTCGCTTTCAGGTCAATTCGTTTATGACCCAAACCCATTAAGGCCCAACCCTAACACGAAAAAACCCGTGTTGGGTTCGTGTCGTGTTCGCGGGTTGGGTTGAACATTGACACTCCTAAACTAGTCTTTGGAATAATCGTTGTTGTTGGCTTGATAAAATTCGATAAGCATTCTTTTCTATACTTGTTAGGGTGCCCTTGTTTATCAATTTTGGCCTTCTTGTTCTGTATGTATTAATGTATTATGGATATTCATTCTTTCATCAGCAGTAGTTTGCGTCCCAATCCTCTAAAGTGAAACTTTCTATAAGAACCTTATCAAAATCCAAGTATGTTTTATAAGAGAACCTTTGGGCATATTGGCCTCTTGGTACAAACATGTCTTAGAGAATCAACTGCAGAGAAATTCAATAGCTGAACATAATAAATAATTTCCTTTGAAGTCTCTATCCAAACCGATATAGATGTCAAAGAGAATTGGGGTACAAAAGGAGACAACTGCAAATTAGAACAAGACCTTGTAACAAAATGGAAGTGAGACCAATTCCATCTATTCCTTAATTAATGCCCTCTGCTGTAGAAGAAGCTGAGAACTCTGGGTCATATATACATCCAGACAAATTATAATTGATTTTGGTTTCTTGAGTAAGATATACAATGCCATAATTACAGAAATCAATTTGTGGATTATCTCACCGATTGACGACCATCTACATGATAGCCGTTAATTTTTTTCTGGGTGTAGTTGTATAGATGATTTGTTTGCATCAGATGGATAGTATCACTAGGTAATGAGTTGGTGTTTTTTAAATGACTTTAGGATAAATTTGGGTTCACATTTGTAAACTTGCAAAGGTTTGGGAATGATTTTGTATCTTAGATACCTGAATCTAGCTCGCTTATTAATTTAAATCTTAAATGACCAGAATAGCTCCATTTATAATTTTCTTTACACTAAAAAGTAGGGTACCTTTAATAGAAGTAAGTGTGCCTTTGTTTCTCTCTTATAATATAACTTAATTAAGTGGGGGAAAAAAGGGTCGAGTTAATGATAAAATTAAGCTTGGGATTGGAAAGACCTTTTTTTTCCCCATCCTAAACTGTTACCAACTTAGAGCATCTACAAAAGTGAAGCTAAATTTTTAGCTTTTTAACTACACAAAAAGTCACATTATTTATTTTACCTTCTCACATCCTACAGCAGTGGAGCTATTTTAGTTTTTAACACAATAAAATAATATAAACACTATAATAAAATAATATTTTATTCAACCATCATCAAACCCATTAAAATCACTGCATAGCCACAACCCCACCGTGCCCATCAAAACCAGTGAAGAAGAACAAAACAAAAACCCAAAAAAATCAATACAGCCAAACAAAAACCCATGCTCGATACTTTGTCCGATTCAGTACTGGCTGACGAGACTTGCGCCGATCATCAATCAGTGATCATAGACAGTGATGATGAGTGCAAAGCGAAAATGAATGCTTTGATTTAAGGTGAGTCGGGTAATGTGGGACCTGATCGGAGCTAAAAACGGAGAGAGAGAGAGAGAGAGAGAGAGAGAGAGAGAGAGAGAGAGAGAGAACGAAACGTATCGGAAATGACATAAAGAGAGAGAGCATGTGAGAAAAGGACAAAACGGGGGTCTGAGGCGGATGGCGGCGTGGGTTTGAGGCTGATGTCGGCTAGGGTCGGTGATGTCAAGCTTCGATGGCGGCGACATTGAGGATGAGTTAGGCTGATGGCGGTGAAAGAGTGAGCTTGAGAGAGTTTTGGAAGATGAGAGCTTCAAATGAGATGAGGGTGACTAAGAGAGAGAGGCACGGTGTGTGAGTGACTAAGAGAGAGAGATGAACCAACTTGTATTATTTTAATCTAGGCTGGGATTAAAAAATTAATTTTTTTTTAGCTCTTAGCTACAGTGCACAGCCATAGATAACTGTGCACTGTAGCAATGAAGTTAAAAAAAAAACATAACTTTAGCTCCGCTGTTTTATGTTTTAGTGTTTTGGTGGAGCTAAAATAGCTATATAGCTATTTATCATTCATATTTAAGGCATATGGTATATCCTTTTTTTTTTATGAACCAAAAGGGGGGGGGGGGGGCGACCATATGTGACTTACCCCCCCAGGGCGTGACCTAATAGGGGCACCCTCCCGCTAGGGAATGTTGGATTGAGCCATAGCTACTGTGACCGGGACGCCACAGACCTCACCCTAGCACCCCAAGAGAGCCAAAGTGTGGGGCGCAATGCATGCCATAAATCCCCCCCCCCCCACATGGTACCCGCCACGACTCGAACATGGGACCATGAGCATGCACACGGGATCCCACAACGTTGGGCCACCCCTCCTGGGGCAGGCATATGGTATATCCTAACAATAAAGTCCACCTCCATAAATGTAAACGTGAGGCAATTTAAGAAGTACCGCTAAACTATTATGTTGTAGTGTTATGGATGAAATTCAATTCCAAATCAACATTATCAATTAAATTAACCAAACCCACAACAATAGTAAAATTTCAAATAGAAACGATCCTAATAAGAAATTGCCTTATTCTATCAAAAAAAAAAGAAAAAGAAAAAAAGAAATTGCCTTATCATAATTCTTTTTATTTGTTTATTTCTTATAATCTCATGAGTTAGTAAGATTTGAGCATTTGTTTGTCAAAAAAATATAAAAAAAAGTTGTCTTTTCCTAAATTCATTTAATACGTGAGATTCTCCCTTCAAGCCTTTTAGACAACATATAAGTTGCCAAGTCATTTTGTAAGGCAGTAGTAAAATAAATACTACTTCTATGATTCTATCATTTTCCATTAAAGCATTATATTCAGTTCATTCTGTCATCTTCCATGTAAGAGTATTAAGAAGGACTTGATCTAGGAGATGAATGCTACTATATTAATCTTAGAAAGAAGCTACCATGCCATAGTTTATCCCACTAATTGGTAACCAACATCTCACCATTCAATATTATTAAGCGGATTATAAATATTTAAGATAATAATTAGTATTTAGATTGTAGATTGTGGAGTGATTTATCTTTATTTAGATTGTAAACTGTGGAGTGATTTATCTTTTTTTTTTTTTTTTGTATGATACTTTACTTTTAAGAAATCAAGTATTAGATATTTTTTTCATTTTTTTTTTTCTTTTGTAGATTTTATATTATTAAGTGGATTATAAATATTTAAGATAGTAATTAGTATTTAGAGTGTAAACTATGAAGTGATTTATCTTTATCTTTTTTCTTTTTTTATCCTTTTTGTATGACACTTTACTTTCAAGAAATCAAATACTGTGTAATTTTTTTCACTTTTTTTTCTTTTGTAAATTTCATATTATTAAGTGGATTATAAATATTTAATATGGTAATTAGTATTTAGATTGTAGACTATGGAGTATGGAGTAATTTCTCTTTATCTTTATCTTTTTCTTTTTATATGGTACTTGTGGGGCCCAATAATCTATGGGCCAGGCCCATTTGCTCGTGGAGAGTCCGAAGGCCCAAGTCGAGGAGAGCTATGGCCCAAGCCCGATAAACACGGAGCACAAAACTGTTTTGGAATACAGCCGAGGACAGTTCAGTCCTCGGCAAATCCAAAATCCTACCGGAATAAAGGGGTAAAATTGGAATTGGACTGAACTTGAAAAGAGACCTAAAATATCTTGGGAAAGTTACCCTTATGACCCTTCCCAGATAAGACTCTGCATCTAGCAGAGCCGTATTCTCCAGCCTTATCAATCATCCCCCACAATTCTGGGATTAGACTGATGGGACAAGTATCAGTCTTGGAAATGTTGACCCTATACGTGGACGAAGGACAGTGGACGCAGGCTAGTATAAAAGAAAAAATAAGTAATCTAGGGAGGAGGTTGGGAAAAATGGCCAAAAACCAGAGCCTCCCAGCCCACCTCCAGGAGAAAGACTCCAGGGGTGAAGGATAACTTAAACTTGTACGAACACCGCGAAAAACCCACCGCCTGTCGATCAAGGCCTTGTATGGTCCTCGGACCCAAGCCAATGGGGAAACCAAATACTTAGATAAGAAAAGGTTTGAATTTCGTAAGATGGGTTACTTGATAAAAATGTCAGGTCACTTCATCCACGGCTTAAATACCATAAAAGGTTAAGGCCAATAAAGGTGTAAGGAAGGTGGTGGAACGCCCCAACATTTAGTCGTATAAGAAGGCTGTTCATTTGATGGGTGATATATCTTCAAATGGTTATTCCTCACACGGCATCAAGCCTTCGTTTTTCTCCTCGGCTAGCATGGGGTAAGTATTACTTTTCACTGGTCGGCCTTATTGTGCCAAGCATTTCTATTAAAGTTATGGCGACCTCTTTTTATTATCAAGTATTTTGGTCTTAGTCGTCATTGATTTAGATGCTATATTATGGTGCCGAGCAACGTTTGTAAATTTAAAAAAAAAAGGCATAGAGACAAAACATGCGAAATAAAATAACAACAATTTTTATTAATACGAAAAATTATTACAACGTACAAAGAGGGGCTCAAACGAGCCTATACAAAATGTGAACTGCCTAAGTAACAATTACATCTGTAGTACAGATAAGTAAACTGTTAGGCGTCTTTTAAACTCGTCTTCAAAGTCTCTCCAATCTCCGCCTCAATACTGCTCATATTACGATAAGAACCTTCTTTGGAAAAAATGAAGGAGAAGGAAATAGTAAGGAAGAAATCAATGAAGAAGATGGAGGAGATGAATGAAGAAGATGGTGGACATGAGTAAAGAAGGAGGAGAAGAAGAGAGAAGAGATGAAAAGAAAGAAAAAGAAGCAAAAGAGGGAGAAGTGAAAGCACCAGGAAGGATCTGGTGCTGGGAAGACTAAGAAAGGGAGACGGAGGATAGCACCAGTGAAGGAAGAGAGGAAGAAGCAGGGGCACTTGGTCCCTGCCTCAATCCTGAATCCCAACACACTGGAGCCATATTAGGTATGCTCATGAGAGCGCGGTTAGTACTGATGATGGGTGTTCTCGACTCAGTCACGCCGAAAGTTTGACGTGACGAGTCTCTGCTTCGGATTTTGGCTGAAAGGAAGGTAAGACGAATCTTAAGCCTCCGCCATCCTTGCCCTGACCGAGCCATTTCGAGTTTTACTAGAACATGACGCTTTGAGGAGGGGTGTGGTTTCTTCATTATTTGTTATGGTAAAGTGTATCACGATTTAGTGTATAAACCAGTGGGTAAAATGAACCCTAAGGGAGGCTAAGTATTTCAAATCTCAGAAGGATGAAAAGGGATTCTTTACAAAAACAATAACCTCCTCCCTTCCTTCTTATACAGAGGGTGGAGCGGGAGACATTTAATAGGTTCAGATCTCCAAAGGAATCTGCCAACACAAACACGCCGGTTCCGTTTCTCCACCCCATCAAAACAAACCGCCGAATTAAAGTAATCTCGTAAATAGTGGTCATTAAAAGCGCGTTTTGGATACCCAAACGATAAGAATGCATCAAGCGCGAAAACAAAAAACTGTCTCATAGACCGGTGCATTTCTTGGACAGATGAAGAGCCGCCAGCATTATTAATAGGCCAAATTGATTGGGCCGTAGGAAGAGGTTCGGCATCACCAAAACCCCCATTTCCAACCAAGAGGTTGGACAGCCGGGTTTTGAGGGGCTATTGTGGGGCCCAATAATCTATGGGCCAGGCCCATTTGCTCGTGGAGAGTCCGAAGGCCCAAGCCGAGGAGAGCTATGGCCCAAGCCCGATAAACACGGAGCACAAAACTGTTTTGGAATACAGCCGAGGACAGTTCAGTCCTCGGCAGATCCAAAATCCTACCGGAATAAAGGGGTAAAATTGGAATTGGACTGAACTTGAAAAGAGACCTAAAATATCTTGGGAAAGTTACCCTTATGACCCTTCCCAGATAAGACTCTGCATCTAGCAGAGCCGTATTCTCCAGCCTTATCAATCATCCCCCACAATTCTGGGATTAGACTGATGGGACAAGTATCAGTCTTGGAGATGTTGACCCTATACGTGGACGAAGGACAGTGGACGCAGGCTAGTATAAAAGGAAAAATAAGTAATTTAGGGAGGAGGTTGGGAAAAATGGCTAAAAACCAGAGCCTCCCAGCCCACCTCCAGGAGAAAGACTCCAGGGGTGAAGGATAACTTAAACTTGTACGAATACCGCGAAAAACCCACCGCCTATCGATCAAGGCCTAGCCTTCCAAACCCACGCTCTACAAATGATATTGTTAGGGCCTTTTCACGTGCGAACCCGACACTGTTGCGGTCCGCCACGAATCGCGTCCTTACAGTACTTTACTTTCAAGAAATCAAGTACTGGGTATTTTTTTTCACTTTTTTTTTTATAAATTTTATATTATTAAGTGGATTATAAATATTTAGAATATTAATTAGTATTTAAAATGTGGGCTGTGGAGTGATTTATTTTTATCTTTTTTATTTTTATTTTTGTATGGTACTTTACTTTCAAGAAATCAAGTACTGTGTAATTTTTTTTTTCACTTTTTTTTTTTGTAAATTTTATATTATTAAGTGAATTATAAATATTTAAGATAGTAATTTGTATTTAGATTGTGGACTGTGAAGTGTGGAGTAATTTATTTATATCTTTTTTTTTTTTTCTTTTTGTATGGTACTTTACTTTTAAGAAATCAAGTATTGAGTATTTTTTTTCACTTTTTTTTTTTCTTTTGTAACTTTTATATTATTAAGTGAATTATAAATATTTAAGATAGTAATTAGTATTTAGAGTGTGGACTGTGGACTGTGGAGTGATTTACCTTTATCTTCTTTTTTTTCCCTTTTTGTATGGTACTTTACTGTCAAGAAATCAAGTACTATGTAATTTTTTTCACTTTTTTTTTCTTTTGTAAATTTTATATTATTAAGTGGATTATAAATATTTAAGATAATAATTAATATTTAGAGTGTGGACTGTGGACTGATTTATCTTTATCTTCTTTTTTTCTTTTTGTATAGTACTTTACTTTCAAGAAATCAAGTACTGTGTAATTTTTTTCACTTTTTTTTTTTCTTTTGTAAATTTTATGTTATTAAGTGGATTATAAATATTCAATATAGAAATTAGTATTTAGATTGTGGAGTGATTTACCTTTATCTTCTTCTTTTTTTTTTTTTTTTTTTTGGTACTTTACTTTCAAGAAATCAAGTACTAGGTATTTTTTTTCACTTTTTTTTCTTTTGTAAATTTTATATTATTAAGTGGATTATAAATATTTAAGATAATAATTAGTATTTAGATTGTGGACTGTGGAGTGATTTATCTTTATCTTTAATTTTTTCTTTTTGTATGATACTCTACTTTCAAGAAATCAAGTATTGGGTCATTTTTTTTTCTTTTGTAAATTTTATATTTTTAAGTGGATTATCTATCTATACTATTATTTAAGGGGCTTCTCTTGTTTGGACCAGATTTTTTTTTTCCAAAATACCCCTATTTTCCTAGATTTAAGTAGAGACGGAATTAAAGGACAATAAAGTAAAAATACATCTTTAACTCTCACTAAAACATTGTCTACAAAATAGGATCACTCTCCCACTAATCCACTTATTTAGAAACAAACTTCACGTATAAACTTTTCTCTTTCTTTATTTTTTTTAATTGGCCAAATTTTTTTTTAGACACATGTTAAAAAGTTTTTTTTTAATTATTTATTTTAGAAACCCACGTTAAAAAGTTACTATTTTTTGGGTAAAATTTAATAATTTGTGCCAATTTTAATTTGGGATTACTACATTTTCCAATCATAAAAAAACTTAGGAGTGTGATAAGTGTTAAAAGTTTATACCAAATATTAAAATTATAATTGATGCAAATTATTAAATTTTATCTAAAAAAATAGAAGAACCTTTGAGCACGTGAGTGAGCGCGTGTTTAGAGGCTAGTAAATATTTAAGATAGTAATTAATATTTAGAGTGTAGACTATGGAATGATTTATCTTTTTTTTTTTTCTTTTTGTATGGTACTTTACTTTCAAGAAATCAAGTACTGAATAATTTTTTTTTTCTTTTGCAATTTTTTTTTCATTTTTTCATTTCTAGCAACTATATATTTCAAATTCTCAACCACTATATTTTTTAAATCTCCCAAGGTTGTCATTTTTGGTAACATTTTAATTTGAAATTGATCATATCTATATAATTTGGAATGAAATTATTCATTACTTTTTCTCTACAAAGTTCATTAATTTTTTTTGCCTAGTTTTATTTTTTAGGTTACGATTATTATTCATTAACTTATCATTATCCCTTTCTAATTTTTCTTGTAAAAAACCTATCAAATTTTAATTTAAGGGATTATTATTATTTATTAAAAAATATCTCAGATCATAATCCAATAATCTTCAATAGTGCAATCTCATTTTTATGGATTTATCTTTAAAATAAAATTATATTATATGCCTCTTCATCTTTAAAAAATAAAAAATAAAAAATTATTGTATACCAAATGCGTGTACAAATATGAATAAATAAAAATATCACTCAAAAAGCAATAGCTCTGGGAACGGATGAATTCATCCGTTCCCATCCTTCAACGTGAACAAATCCAAAACATCCCACAAAAACACATCTCACCATCCTTACCAACATCTCTTTTCCTTCTTCAAATTTTTAAAACGACAGAGATAGATACATTTTGGAGTTTCAGTTTCACTACTTTGCATTCTAATGCTACAACAACATGCCCATTACTAATACCACCAACATGCCCATCATTTGGCTCGAAATACGTCAATTGAGCAAAAGGCTATACAACATAGTAATTGTAAGAATATATAGTTTCATATCTTTAACTAGACTTCATTAATTGGTTGGAATTTTATTGAATCAAAAAATTTTGTTTATATCATTTGAATCCATTTAAAACATGTTTGGAAAAACAAAAACACATTCACATTTATTCCAAATTTTAATTGTTACAAATCATATTGACAAGTGAATCGACTGAATCAATTAACATTGAGGTAGCACAAGACTTCAACCAACCAATATCCGTCGAATTGCCAGAAATATTGTCTTCAAACAATGTGATGGGACAGTTTATTGGTATGCTAATATATTAAACCATCCATCATCCTTATGCTACATAGCAAGTTTGTTGTATCTCAATGTCAAGGATATTACTAACTTTTTATGATAAGTTCATGCTTTCTTCTAACTTTTCCAAATATATGTTAAAAAAATTTGAGGTTGAAGCATGTGATATAAATCTTGACACTAATGACAATAAGTTATATACAATAACATATTTCTAAATGCTCAACATCATGTTTTGTTATCAATGGCGGCACCACCTTTAGTTCAGGGGTTCAAATGAATCCCTAAGATGGCCACATTTTTTATTATTATATAATATATATATATATATAAAATATATATATATATATATTTTTTTTTAAATTTGTTTTGATTGACTTTTGACTTTCTAAAATAAAATTTTGAACATGTTGACTCTAATTTTTTTTAGGCTCAACCGATATAACCTTGAAAATAACCCTATTAATGATCTATTCTTGCAAATAGCGTTATAATTAATTTGAAAAATTCTATGTTTACAACATTTTCACAACATATTTACAACAAATTTTAAGTGGCAGATTGTTACTAGCTATTACTATTGGGTAAAAAAGTAATTTCAGTGGTGGTTTCAAATTATAATCGGTAACAACTTAGCACCTAAAATTTATTGTAAAAATGTTGTTGTAAGGACGCGATTCGTGGCGGACCGCAACAGTGTCGGGTTCGCACGTGAAAAGGCCCTAACAATATCATTTGTAGAGCGTGGGTTTGGAAGGTTAGGCCTTAATCGACAGGCGGTGGGTTTTTCACGGTGTTCGTACAAGTTTAAGTTATCCTTCACCCCTGGAGTCTTTCTCCTGGAGGTGGGCTGGGAGGCTCTGGTTTTTGGCCATTTTTCCCAACCCCCTCCCTAGATTACTTATTTTTCCTTTTATACTAGCCTGCGTCCACTGTCCTTCGTCCACGTATAGGGTCAACATTTCCAAGACTGATACTTGTCCCATCAGTCTAATCCCAGAATTGTGGGGGATAATTGATAAGGCTGGAGAATACGGCTCTGCTAGATGCAGAGTCTTATCTGGGAAGGGTCATAAGGGTAACTTTCCCAAGATATTTTAGGTCTCTTTTCAAGTTTAGTCCAATTCCAATTTTACCCCTTTATTCCGGTAGGATTTTGGATCTGCCGAGGACTGAACTGTCCTCGGCTGTATTCCAAAACAGTTTTGTGCTCCGTGTTTATCGGGCTTGGGCCATAGCTCTCCTCGGCTTGGGCCTTCGGACTCTCCACGAGCAAATGGGCCTGGCCCATAGATTATTGGGCCCCACAGTTGTGGATATAACAATTCTCAGATAATTTATACTTTTGACCAAATATGTGACTAGAGTGGCTGAATTTGAATGTACTTTTAATTTGTTATTTCTTGAGTGGGGACTAAGGGCGTGAGTCAATCAGTTAATAGGTAACAAATGTTAACACTAAAAGAGAATCAAACAATTAGATAGATGGTGATTCTTTAAAAAAAAAAAAAAAAAAAAAAGACCAGGGGTGTGGGATAGGAGATTGATTGGGTGAAAATAAAAGCAAATGTTAACATAACAAAAATTTTCTTAATACAATTACAAAGACCAATTGTTATCAATGTGAAGTTGAATTGTTAAATAAAATAATTGTAAGAGTATAGACATAAACTAATAAATAAAAACGTTCTAAGTTTTAATAATTAAAATTCACTTAACAACAATACTCAACATGTTTATTGTATTTAGAAACATTAGATGATTTCCAATATTTAATCTTAGAAGCGATAATTAGTATGTTCATTGTACTAAGAAACAATATGCCTAGAAAACTTATAGTTTATCCTACCCAAGTAGACCACAAGATATATCTCCTACCTAAGATACATCTTCTTATTGACCCCTCTAAAAAAAGTTCTAGAGCCGCCACTATTTGTTATAAAACAAATAGAAATATTTTATCCAATTCCATTATTGCATTCAAACAAAGAAGACAAAGAGTTGAAAGCACAAATGAGTTGAAGCAAGGGGATGATCATAATCAACAAGCTTTGTTACTCAGTATCATTATTATTTTTTGTGTTCATTTTTAAACCATTTAATTTAATTACTTTGTACAAACTCTTATTTTGCATGCATGTATTTAGTCATTCCTCCAAATTATTGTTATATTTCAATCATTTCACCTTATCATATTTTTTTCGGAAATTCTTAAATTTTTTAGTACTATCATTTACACCATTTATCACATCACAACAACAATATCAACAAAACCTTATGCTTTGTTTGGTTGAAGGATAGAACAATGGAAGGATGTAAATTGCTAGGATAAAAATAAAATAAAATATATTTAGTTTTCCTTCATGTATGTTTGGTTGGGAGAATGGAAAAATGAATAAATTGTAAACTCTTTTGTTTAGTTGAAAAGAAAAATTAAAGGATAGAATATGTAATTTATATAAATTTTCTTTCATACTCTTATTACATAAAACAATTTTTTAAATAGTTTATAAGAAGTAATTTTTAAAAATAATTATAAACTTACATACTAAATACAACTAATAAAACATCTAGCAAAAGAAAAAGCTATAAAAAAATAAAAAAATAAACCTGTCATTCAATATTTAAAAAAAAAAAGAAAAAAAAAAAAAAAAACCAACCAACTTTCATAGTATATGGTAGGATTGTAAGAAAAAACCATTTAGACCTCACTGGACCAAAAATCTTGTCTTTGTTCTGGTTTTCAAGGGATTCGGTTAGTCTTTTATTTTTTTTCTTTTTTTATTTTTGTGAAAACGATTCGGTTATTCTTCCAACACTTTAAAAAAACAAAATCCAAGTCTTAGTTTTCAGTTGGTCCACCATTGAACTTGGGCCCACAATAGTCCCAACCCAGTCTCCTCTTGCCCCAAAACGGCACCGTACCACGCTCCACAGTCCACAACACACACACAGAGAGGTGCGTAACGCTGTCGTTCCGATTAAAAAAAAAACACGTAATTAGCTGTTGAGAAAACAAGGTTCAGGTTGCGTTTTCCTTTAGCAATTCGGACTGGGACTACTTTCTCAAAACAAAGATTTACGTAAAAATAAACCGAGTCCGACGAGGTTTAGGAATTCTATTTTTTCTATATATACAATCTTTCCCTTCTTTTCTTTTTTCTCACTACACCAATTAAGATTGCTCTTTGCTTTCTGTTCATCTTTCATTCATTCATTGGTTTTTTTTCTCTAAACCCAAGACCGCACGACCACTAGCAGAACAAGAAGCTAGCAGCCATGATACCCATCACTCAAAATCTGCTGCAAACTCTGGAAAACCAGAACACTCAGAATTCCACCGACTTCACGCTTTCTTGTGAGCTTCACAAGTGCAACGAAGAAGAAGAAGAAGAAGCCATGATACTTGACGGCGACGGCACTCAGAATCTGCTACAAACTCTCGAAAACCAAAACAACCAAACGCTTTCTTGTGAGTTTCGCATCAAACAAGAACAAAAGGAGGTTTCGACAGCACTGACGCTGTTTGATAAATCATGGGTTTCTTCCAATAATATGAGAGCTACTGCTACTTCCGTTTCTCACAATTCCAAAGTGGCCTCCAACGCACAAGAAGAGGAGGGCGCGTCGTCCATGACGACGCTGAGCGCTGTTTCTCCCTGGAAAATCACGAAGACGCTCACGAAGAGTGATATTGGTAGTTCGAGCCGGCTCTTGCTGCATCAAAGTCTTGTCCTCACCCATATTATGGCATTCTTTAGTGCAGACTCGGTTAGGAAGATCGAGAGTAACGGATTGAGTGTAACAGTTTTCGATCGAGACTCAAAGTCCGATTATGAGTTGGTTTTCAAGAAGTGGCCTTCGTCTAAGAGCTATGTTTTCAATGGAAAGTGGCACGAGGATTTTGTGGCTAGGAGGAAATTGAAGGTAGGAGATATCATTGGGCTTTACTGGGATCCATGCCGTTCAAAGTTCAATTTTTGTGTTCTGCAAACGGCACATTAGATGTATTAACAAGTCTGCTCTTTCATACTTTTTAGGCTTGCGTGATCTTTTATATGTGAATTAATCTTGCTAGGAAAAAAATATATTAGATTCATCTTTTCTTTCCTTAACTTTTGGAAGATTTTTTGTTTTTCCTATTGTAAGATACATCGTTAAATGAAAATATCTTTTGTTTTTTTTTTTTTTTAACACTAGTTTTTTTAAGCAATTAATCTTGTATATATTGTGGTTTGCTCAAATTTTAGTCTTTGGAATAATCATTGAATTTTTCTGTACTTGTTAGGGTGCCCCTGTTCACCTATTTTTGCCTTCTTGTTCTATATGTATTAATGTATTATGGATATTAATTCTTTCTTCAGCAGTAGTGTACACCCCAGTCCTCAAAAGTGAAACATTCTTTAAGAACCTTATCAAAATCCAAGTATGTTTTATAAGAGATCCTTTGGGCATATTGGCCTCTTGGTACAAACATGTCTTAGAATCAACAGAAAAATTCAATAGCTGAACATAATAAATAGTTTCCTTTGAAGTATCTATCCAAACCGATATAGATGTCAAAGAGAACTGGGGTACAAAAGGAGACAACTGCAGATTAGAATAAGACCTTGTTGAAGGGAATTAACATGAAATAATATGTGAAAAATAAAAATAGAGAAAACACATATCAAAGAAAAATAATCACACGCACAAGACAGTATCTACATAGTTTGGCAATTTGCCTACGTCCACGGAGTTGTAGAGATTTCACTATTATCAGGGAAAAAATACAAAGTGCGGCAGTACAGTTTTTCAGTCTCTCAAAAACTACAACGACAAACCCTAATCACTAAAACTGCATTTTCTACATCCTGTGCATAGGATTTACAATAGGCTACAAAATGGGCCAAAATATTTTCGCCCAAGCCTCCACTCCATGGACTAAGCCTCAAAAAATCTCCCATTAAAAACCACGCAACATTATTTCGGGTCGGATCATCATCCGGATCAAACACAACTAGATTTCACAAAGCCCAACACTAGTGTAACAAAATGGAAGTGAGACCAATTCCATCAATTCCTTAATTAATGTCCTCTGCTGTAGAAGAAGCCGAGAACTCTGAGTCTGGGTCATATATATATCCAGACAAATTATAGTTTGATTTTGGTTTTCTTGTGTAAGATATACAATGCCATAATTACAAAAATCAATGATGTGGATTACCTCACCGATTGATTGCCGTTAAATTTTTTCTGGGTGTAGTTGTATAGATGATTTTTTTACATCAGATGGATAGTATCACTAGGTAAGTCTTTTTTTTTTTTTTTTGGAGAAAGAAACTGATGGATTTTATTAATAAAATTCAACTATATCCAATTGTAAAATCAAATCAATATGAGATGGGACATCTTCCATCCATTCTTGAAAATCTGGTATGCATAATGCATTTTTAGCCAGACTATGAGCAACCCCATTGTCGTTTCTCTTAATGTGAGAATACAACAATCTTTCTCTATGAACATGTAAAAACCTAATACAATGAAATAAATTTACAAAACACATTTAACATCATGACTAAGTAAACCAAAGGATTCCAAAGACTGCGAATCTGCATTCAAAGCATTCATTGCAATCTTTGAAACTCCCTCTGGGGTGACATTTTCCAAACTCAGATCAACATCAAACTGTAAAGCCTTCGATATAGCCAAAATTTCAAGCTCTATGACAGTTAGGGGGAGAGGGATGATTCCGACCATGTGTGCCAAGCCTTTTCCTTGGCATTCTCGGATGATCACTCCAATCCCTGCTCTATCTTTTTCTTGAAACATTGTATCGATATAATTTGTGCCCAAACCCTCCACAATTACATCAATAGTTGATCTCCAAAATAACACTAATCCACCTCCCATATCCAAAACAACATTCATAGAATTTTGTTCCCGGAAAATCGCATCATTAGAGTTCACCTTCAGGATCAGCCATTGAGGAGGTTTCCAAATGGCACGATGTGGAGGCTGATTGGACTAATATGGTTCATTACCCTTCATTGTTGTTGTTGCGCTTTTTTCCTTGTCTGGAATATTGACCATATTAAACACTTGCCGTTGGGATTGCTGGGAATTAGAGTTAATAGGAGCAATAATTGGTGAGCTATCATCATTCCCCGCATTTAACTCCGTATCAATGCCCTTAGGATAGCTTAAAATCCCATTAATTGTGGGAGATAATGGCAGCGAAAATTTCGGGCTACCATAATTAGTGAGATTCATATCACTCCAACCGTTACTCATGGAATGCTTGTCCCCTCCCTGCCTGTAACGTTCAGCTCCATTTGACTCACCAATTGGCTCATGCACCGGCTCGGAAAGCTTCTCGGTTTGGTTCTGCTAAGTCGGTGGCTCCTTTTCCCTTGACCGAGAAGCTTGTCCGGCTTTGTTGTTCATCTTTCTCGTAGAAAAGAATCCCGGCACCGTAATTGATTTCTTCTTCGAAACCACAAATGGAGGCGCATGTAAATTGGGACAAACTCCATAGAGATTGCCCGAGTCCAAAACACTACCTTGAAATCTGTTTCCCAAAACCCCTGAAGAAAAACCCACAAGCCTAGCAATAGACTTGGTATTCCTAGGGACCTAACACCACCTTCAGATGAAGGGACCAACCAATTCTACAGTGCAAGAGAGTTCAGAGGTACACACTGAACTCTCGGGCAGCAGAGAAACTACATTTGCCCCACCTGATCTCAATATCCACTAACCTCAATCAACGACTTTGATAGGCCAAACGGCTTAATTGCGATGTGTACCTTATCACTAGGTAAGTTAGTAGAGCTGAACTCGCCAATAGAAATATTTTGTAAGTCAAAGAAAGCAAATAATAATTTCAAGAGTAATATGCTTATATATATATATATTCCCATTTGATTAATTCAAAGCAAAGCATGCCTATAATTTTTTTTATGCAAAATGCTCCTTAAATAACTGAGACATCAGGTTAAGCATACCCAAAGACAGCTAATACAATTCTGTCTTTCAAATTTAAAGATGTGTTAATGATTAATCTTGTGTGTAGTGAAATATCAAATAACAACTAAACTAGAGTACATCTTGAGTGAAAGAATAGCAGTACTGTATTGTGCTCAATTCATAGCTAATAGGAAACAAAGATCTCGTAGACTCGATCGAATTGGTCTAGTTTAATTTTATGTAAGAAGACAACAAGTATTAAATTTTAGTTTGTTTCTTTGTCTCAATTTTATTATTATTTTAAAATACATCAAAATTAGTTTTATTTTATTTTATTTTAAATAAGCTATTTTTTAACTTTTTGCCACACATTCATCCTAAAAACTATATATTTTTTATTTATAAAAAGAGTAAAAATAAACCATCGAAAACTATGGATACCCAAATACTCACTTAACTTTGAAGTTTGTGAGTTCGCCAGTTCAAATATTTGTTTATTTCTTATAATCTCATGAGTTAGTGAGATTTGACCTTTTGTTTGTCAAAAAAATATATAAAATCAAAGCTGTCTAATAATTCCTAAATTCATTTAATCCGTGAGATTCTCCATTCAAGCCTTTTAAACAACATATAAGTTGCCAAGTCATTTTGTAAGGCAGTAGTAAAATAAATAATACTTCTATGATTCTATCATTTTCCATTAAAGCATTATATTCAGTTCATTCTGTTATCTTCCATGTAAGAGTATGAAGAAGGACTTGATCTAGGAGATGAATGCTACTATATAAATCTTAGAAAAAAGCCACCAGGCCATAGTTTATCCCACTAATTGGTAACCCACATCTAAACATTTTTAACCTCTAAGCAAGCCAAAATAGCTGATCATGCAATTTATATACTTAATATTGGATTATAATTTTAATATCAGACTAAAGACAGGGAAAAGGGGATTCTTGGAGAACTTTCTTTTGGTGTTTTGATTAGCATAAGCTAGAATCAAAACCTAACATCAACAGCTAAGAAGCATGAATTACCCGCCTATAAAACAGGTTTCAGCCACCAAGGCAAGAGAAAAAAGACACTGAAATTGAGGGGGAAAATTATTTACTTTGTATTAGAAAAAATTATCAACAACCTTTACAAAAAATGTTCCAAGTGTCAGGGATCTCCCATGTTGTAAGGGAAAATTATTTTCTATAACTTTTTGCTAAATAAATAATACAAAAAACCTGGCCAGGGCAAAATCTATGTGATACAAAAGCCGGCTATACTGCATCACAAGCTCCTTGTGTAAGACCAAAAAAAGAGTATAAGACATCAGCTATTTCTTTTGCATCGTGGCAAAATTGTATGCATGGTAATATGTATAACTTCTATGGCTTTGTTTTAGAATGGCTGTCAACCTTGCACTTTGCTTGGATGAAGGTTCTCTATAAATCAAATCAATGGGTACTTTGGTTCACTGATCGTTGATATGGATCAATCCAACAATTGTCCTCCTTCGATGCATTAGTCCACCTTTTCTCGAAGATCCGCATTTCAGCATAGGATAGCAACCTGACCTGAATAAAATCATCACTCACTAATTACCTTTTAGATAATTGGTTTGGGTGAAATACAATGGAAGATGTACATTCTCAGCCCATACAAACACCAACATAGAGGAGAAGGTGTCTTAGTATCATATATGCATTTTTCCTCTCACAGCGGGTGGATTACATATAGTTATGAGACCCACACACTGTAAGATGGACAATGCACAAGATAATTATTTCACATAGATAGAGAACTTCACAGAATTGACATATTAGCAACCACTAGCATAGGAATGAATTATTAAGACTTACTTGAGATCTAGGATCAGCTTTATTGGAATCAGGTGGCACCTTCAAAATTTAAAAGAGAACACATTATACATCAGTGAAGAATCTAGTACAACTCAATCTAAGCTTTAGAAAAATGTACCAGTGCTTCTGAGTTTGAGTTTTCTTTTAAAATTAGAGCCAGGGAATCATTGCTTACCTACATGAGTAAACAGGTAGTTGAAAGTGAGAGACAACCCAAACATTCAACATAAATACCACAGACCGAGACAAGAAACTATTAAGACAGCCACTCTTTCTAAACAACTAAGTCCCAAAATAGTGCCATATAAAAATTAGGAAGATGTCCTGCCTTATTGCCACCAAGTGTGGGAAGACCCAGATGAACTATGTACTCAGAGTCAACAACACCAACATTTTTCATTCGATCCTGAAAAAAGTCCAAACATCAAAAAGATCCTCAAGAGAGTTGAAAAACGAAGCTGTAAGACAGAATATTTACCTGGGCACAATAGCCAAGCTTTCTATCAAGGCCCCATGCATGGATCAAGTCATTCTGAACGGATGGGGAAAAACATTATAGAACAATTATCAGAAAGGAAGATGCAATGCAAAGCTGAACAAAGCAATCAGATGCAGATTGAATTTAAGGTTAGTCTTATAAACTTTACCAACCAGATTCTGTTGCCTAGTATTTAAATTTACAGAAGCACTCATCATTCTCTCAAAAAATTTAAAAAAAAAAAATACAGATTCTTCAAAGACAAATACATATTTTTAAAAGCGTGTTTCCATTGCCATTAAGTTTTCAGTGTGGATTCAGGTTGACCTGTAACACATGGTTCATGCTGATTGAATCTTTTAATTCAATTATAAAAGGTCAGTTTCAATCCAGGTCCACATGGTGCCCAACTGCCCATAGAAAGAGATTTGTTTGATGCAAGATCCTGATATCAGTTGGATAGAAAAAATCTTATCCTATTTCAAAATTAACATTCTTAAATCATTTAAAACAAATATGGTTGACCTGTTCAGGCTAACACAGCTGGGGGAAAAATTGCAATCAACATAATGTAGGTGGAAAATAATCCATGATGCTTACTTAAGCGATTCAATTTGATAAGGTTAATTACATGAGAATGAAATCCTTTTGATACCTTAATTCATTTAGTGTTAATTTGTAAAATTCCTCTTTATGCAATTCAATATTGTTAAGCACCGGCGGTGACCATTATTTTTAATTTTTTATGCAGTGATGGTTTGAGTATTCTATACCTGGATCATATACCATGCACATCGCCAAGCCACCTTTGAAAACACAGGTGCCATCATTTCCACCCAACTGTATAACAGGTTTTATCCAATATTAAAATTGATGAGGATGAGAAAGTAAATGATATAACAATGAAACAGTTACAGAGCAGGTGATTGTATACCCTCCACATGGAGGACCAGTGCTCTGGGCATCACACCGTCCACCGCCTTTGAACTTATAATACCTTCTGTTATTAAAAAAATAAAAAAAATAAATAAAAAAAAAAAAAAAAGTGAAAATGTGTCAAACTCAATTGTACTGCATGCCTTCCATTACAATTATAAGAAACTGATAATAATCTGAATCTGCACAAGCCAATGATTCACAGACTGCAAAAGATGTGGCATGTGTTCAAAAAGATACTACTACTAAGCGAGCACAAAACAGACATTATTCCATTGAAGAAAGGCTGTATTACTTATCCAAGAAAAGGGGCAGTAAGTCTTCTATATGAGTGCTCAAATCTTTGTTGAATAACTGGAGTAAACGTCTATTAATGCAGTATCCAATTAGTTCTGGAAAAGATTTTACACTGACCTATGTACCCTTGATCTTTTTTTGCGTACAGTAATTGGATGATGCAACTCTGACTTATAAGGATCAAGTGCTGGCTGTGATATTTCAAGTTGCTCCTCTTGAACAATAGATAGATATCTGCAACAGATTCACCATAGTTAGGATTGGAATTTAAATCTGAGCTCATTAAAAAAAGGGGGGGTGGGGGGGAATTATATAATGCTGTTAATATCTCCAAGGTCTACAGCTAGGAACTATTTCTCCTATTATTATCGGTTATGCTTGATTTTCTTTTCAATACAATATATTTTCCTCTATGATCTCCTACAGAAGCACCTCTTCTTATGGAATAAGGACTACATTTTTCAATACAAAAAAAGGGATTTATGCATACTACCAAAAATGTTCTATTGTAAAAGAGAAATGATATAAACGTTATTATTCCCACAACATGAGAATGGTCATTAGTTTTACATTTCTAAGGATCCTATCATTTGCCTATTACACACCAGATTTTTATTTCAACATTTAGCTTAACATGTTTTGTCAAAAGCATTGATGCAGTGAGAGCTGGTGGTGGACTTTGAGAGTAAACAGTATACGACGGTCAAGAATATTCCGATAAAGCAACTGCAAAGCCATACTTACCGTATTGGGTCAAAATTCTCAACTCCAAGGTCCTCATCCCAAAGAAATATATAATCATATTCAGCAACTATATCTGGATGCATGAATCGTTTGGCAAACCACCTACATCAAGACATGGTATTGTTTCATATTAACCTTATGCATTGAGACTTGGACTCGTCCACCTCCCATTATTACTTAAACAGAAACAAAAATCTAGGAAGAATCAAAATTACCATTTCGTTTGATTCTCTGCAGACACATGTGTGGCATGTTTACTCCATGAAAAATTCCTCCATTCATCCACAACACCATCATAGTGAAAAAGCATTATAACGAAATTACTTAAAGGAAACTGCAAAAAGATGAAAAGACATTACAAAAAAAATATGAGGAAAAAAAAAATAAGGAATACAAGGGAATTAGGTGAGCAAGACCCACCTTTTTCACAATTTGGTTCACTAAATCTTTTTGCTTGATTCCAACTGCAATGGCTAACAAGTTAAGTGAAGGCTTTGCATTGTTCTGACATTGAAAAACATTGAAATGTGCACCTTATGTGTGTTAAAAACAATGGGGAAGATAAAAAAAAGGAAAAAGCCAAGAAGATCAACACGTTAGTGCAAAAGTGTATGGTTTAATGTACGTCTCTTAACTATGAAATGTTCGGAATATCTTTTTCTCAGGAAATTTCAATTTGGCACAATTACTATATAAGCATAGGCATCCACAGGGCATCTCAGTGGGTTTAGCAGGTAGTGGCAAGATGATAAAATTATTCAAGCAACTTTTGCTACATATCCTATAGATTTTGGAAAATCAGTATAATTCTTTTGTCTGGTCACCCTACCTGCTAATATTGAGAAATATAGTTAAATAATGCCATCTTTTCAGCTTTTGCTTGTCATGGAACAAAGAATGGTTTACTTCGAAAAATATGATCTCCCTTGATGATGCTACCATCATGGGCATCCCCAAAACAATTCATGCATCAGAGACAAATATAATTGATTGCCTATAATTCAAAAAGGATTTTGGAAAATTCTAATTTATTTTCAAAGATACAAGGAACTTGATGCAACAAAAAAGAACATCAATTTTGTCAGTCATACACTGGTCCTGAATCACAACTAAAGGAAAGCTTGGATGAGTCTTTAGCAATTTGTAATACCAAATTTTAATTATCATGTAATTTAACAAAATCACAACTAAAATGTAGTGAAATATTATAAAATATCTGATGATTTTGCCATCCAACCATTGAGAATCTGATCAGTGGCTTCACTTACATTTTCTGGAATGGAACCCCATAATGGCCGCATTTCCAAGTTCGATGTCTTGACAACAATTCCTTCTGGTAATGACTCACTCCCAACAGGCCTGCATCGACTCTACGGTATTTTGGGGGACAAGAAAAAGAGAGAAAAAGATAAATTAGGGAAAAAAATTCAACTTAATGTGCCAATATAGAAAGGAATTCCTTTTATTATTTTAATAAGACACACCTTGCACATATTAGAGTCATTAGACTTTGTATTCTGCATGGTAGGAGTTTCTCCCCATCTTGTGAATCTCTGCATGTGTGATTTCAAGAGTTATGATGTATGTAATCTAGTAAAGTATAATCATCACACAAATCTTTTCCATATATCAATGTGAATTTTAAGTTAAATGACAGATTTTGAAACGATATGAAGGCCAGGAAACTCAAACAATATGACAGATTTTTTTCTGACACTTTAAACCAATAAAGAAGAAGAAGAACTAAAATAATCATTAGGTGTAAAGGAACAATTTTCTAAATTAAATGTAAAAAGTGAGGCACAAAATATTTTCTAAATTAAATAGTTAACATCAGCTCAAAATACATCCCATCAAAACATACAAACTCCATCCTCAACAATTCAAAGAATATTCTCTCTAAGGAACATCAATCGCCCTCACAAACTAAAATTTATATGACCAGTAAGTAATATTTAAAAAGAGCCTATTCCGTCTGACATACATACTTCTTTGTATTCCTTTGCAACAAATGCATTACCAATGAAGTAAGCACCACAAATCAAAGTAACTGTGACAAAGAAACCGCAGACACACGGCCTACTCTTTAGATTTGAGAGTACAGGAGCCTGACAACAAAAACAAATGAGCAATAGAATGAGGAGTTTTCATCAAAATCCATCTGCACAACAATCAAGTAATAAAGGATGTCAAACGACAGGTACACCAAAATTAAATAAATAAATCAAACCCAGTTGTAGTATCATAAGTGTTCTCCCCAATTTCTGCGCACTAAACCAGTACTGGCTTTTCGGTTGAAGAGAATCACATTAATGCAAAATTCTTACTCAATTAAATTTCCAAGTGTCAATTATTATCCATGAACATGTCCTCCTTTCTATGTATCTACTAACCCGTGTTGTATTCGTATCACTATGTCAGTATGCCATCTTATGCTACCTCATTAAGTTAGCATTTTACCACATAGTTCACCAAACAGAAAATTTCAAATGCACAGTTTTACATTCTTTCCATTAGTTCATAGACATATTTGCGAGAGTATCCAGTATAGTGGCCGGAAAAATGTGTTTTACATAAAACTGTATGTAGCAAAAACAACACGAAAAATCATTTATTTGTTTGGTTTAGTTACATAAGAAATTGAAAGGGTATAACTTTGAATAATAGATTATTTTTATCATTTTTTTGGTTTAAAATATTAAAAATTCCAGAAAGTAGTTACATAAGAAATTGAAAGGTTAAAACTTTTAATAATAAATCATTTTCATTATTTGTGATCCATGGAAACAAGAATGTCTACCAAATTGAGTAAAAAATAATACTCAAAATATTATTTTTCTTTTCTTTTCATTAGGCTTTGCAAACTATTACATGGAGGCAAAAAAAATGCAAAAATATGAGATTTATTTATTTATTTTATTATGATAGATAAGATAAACTCAACATCTAATTTGAAGAATTTAAATTTTAAATTCAACCAAACTAAAAGGAGGAATAAAAAGATAAAGAAGACAAAAGGAGGGATTGAGAAAAGTAAATAAGCTAATCAGGATTAAGATCCTCTAGAGTTCTTCACTTAATAACTCCACCATGGAGTTTATAGAATCTTATCCATCCATTTTGAAATGAGTGGGCTGATTTTTTCCATGTCATCAAAAGTTCAAATAAATACCAAATTAGTGATAGTCAACTTTTGTTCAAATTTTGAAGACATGGTAAAATCCAATTCAATGGATGGATAGGATTTTAGGAACTCTATGATGGAGTTACCTTAAAAACTCTTAACAGATTCTAATCCAGCCAAACAGAAGCATTAACTCTGTTCAAATACTACTCCATGAGAACTTCTAAATTCTTGCTGTTTTCCTTTTTCTTTTCTTTTGTCAGTTATCAAACACATAATATTAAAATAACTAACTAACTTAAATTATACGAAACAGCAAGACCTTCCTTTTGCCTAAACTGAAAAGAATTGTATAATTGAACCCAAATCAACCAAACACACCCTTCTATGTTTCCTCTGTTTTCTCAGCAACCAAACGGGACACCAAGAAAATAGAAACTCAAACTCCCCAGAAAAACAAAACTAATGAAAAAAAAAAAAAGAAGAGAGAAAATCAATGAAAAAAACAACCGCTTCCAGATTCCAAACACGCCCCTTCTCTGTTTCCTCTGTTTTCTCAGAAACCAAACGGGACTCCGAGAGAGAAACTCAAACAAAAAAGGAAACCCAAAATAGAAAATTACCACCAATCATGCCCAACACAGCCTAAAACAGTTTAAATATCATTTTCTAGAAACCCCACGAAGAAGAAATATAAAAAGCTCATCTTCAAAATAAAAAAATAAAAAAATAAAAAAAAAAAACTGCACAGAAGGAAGTAGTAGAGCTATGATTTCGAACACATAAGGTATACATACATACACATATACATGTAGGGAGAGAGAAAGAAAAGGAAAGCTTACAGGGTTGAAAGTCTTCTTCATTTCCTCCTTTTTCTGTTTTGCTTTCTGGGAAAACCAAAAGCATGCACAGAGAGTATTTATACAAGTAAAGAGAGAGAGAGAGAGAGAAAGAGTCCGCCTTTTGAAATTACAAAAGGGAAGGAAAGGAAGGGAAGTTCGAAAGTAAAGAAAGGAATGGAGAGTGGAAACTATAAAGTAATGAAAAGTGAAAACCATTGAGAATAATAACAGAGAAGAATAAGTACTAGCTTTTAGTATTAATTAAGAAAAACCATATTTTTATATTACTTAAACTAAAACCCATTTTAGCTAAGCAAATAGAAAATGCAGAGGATGTTCAACAAGTTGGTTCGGTGGTGTAACGTCAACATGGTGCCGTATTCAATAAGGATAAAAATAAAGCAAATCAACCGTGTCCTAAGTAAATGTCAAGAAAACCAGTAAAAGACAGAGACAGATACAGATACAGAAAGAGACAGAAACACTATCTTTGGTTGGTGTTTAATTTGTGTTCCAAGTTAGAGTCTTTACTTTGATTTATGGGTCTTAAGAGAGAGAGAGAGAGTTAGATAAGAATAAGATAAGAAAGTGATACTGTTGTCTTTTAGTACTGTGTTCCAAATCAAAAAAAGTGATTTTTTTTTTTTTTAAGAGTTACTGTTTTTTTTCTTGCTTGATTGTTGTGTTTACTTCGGGTTAAGAGAACTTGACTTGAAACGCATTAACTAATGTTCCCAGTTACACGCGAAATGTTAGGAACTAGGTTTATGGGGTGAGTGTAAAATTTGCGAGAGATTCGAGAGTGTTTAAAGTTTTTCGGTACTCGCTTTGCTTGGCCAACATTTGTTTCTTCTATTTATTAATTATTAAAAGTTACAATACCCTTTAATTTAAATTTGATTTCGTTTCTATAAATAAATAAATTTGATTTCAAATTGGTCCTTTAAGTTCTATTTTAAAAAAAAAAATTTAAGTATTTTGTTTGGTAGGAGGGTTTTTGTTTTTATGAAAATAATTTTCAAAAATTGAATGTGAAGCTAGTTTTTAGAGAATAATTTTTATATTATGTGTGTTTGGTTTCCACTTTTAAGAACAATTTTCAATATATTGGAAAAATAATAATAATAATGTAGGTACATTACAAGGTTGGAAGGAGGGAGTATTAGTCTAAAATATGAGTATTTTAAGAAAACGTATCTCATGAGGCATTTCTCTCATAACAATATAAAATCCACACATGTTGTGAGAGGGATGTTTAATGCCATCTCATAATATAATTTTTTTGCCTTTTAACATTTAAAAGGCAGGAGAGAAATCTAAGAGGATGATTAAAATGAATTTCAATGTAACATAACTAGCTTAAAATATTATTAATTTTTAAATTTATTTTTACTTAACATATGCTTCACATAAGGCATAATTATAATATTCAATAGCTCGAGAGTAATTTTCAGTCATCTCACATAATTGTAGATGAACTGAATCCATGGTATTGCTCAAATTTATGTGGAAATATTACTATGAGAACAGTGGCGGCTTCATAAATTCTTTTCATGGTGGTCATTAAAAACAATTAAATTAAAAAAAATTAATAATAATAAAATTTGAATATATTAACATCACAAAATAAAAACATATGCAAATACATAAAATTTTACAATTTCTTTTTACAAGTTTTCATATTTTGAAATCATTGTGTGATATGATAATTTCAATATCAATGTTATCAGCTAGATCTTTTTCAATGTACACAACTAAGAAATTACTGATCTCTCATTCAATTACTAACATATTTTCTAAATAAATACTTGTAGGGTCACGATTCAGGGCTCAGGCCCAACAGGTGTGTGGTTTTGGCCCAAGAAACCCGATACAATGAATTTATAGAGAGTGGGCTTCAGAACTAAGCCTTAACGAAGTATATACTAGCTAAAATTTGGGCCATGCAGCCATTGAAAGTAAGGAAATCCCCTTCATGTCCATTAGATATTCAGTCCAAGGAAAAGTGGAGGATGTATATCGGTTCCTGCTCAAAGGCTATGGTTCTGCACTATTCTTTTGTTATAAGTTCCTTTTTTCTCCATCCCTTCTACATGGGGACTCCCCTCTCTTATATAGCTATCTTGAAGTCATTAGGGCCTTACACTTATTGATCATCTGGACCTTCACTTGAGTACCTGTCCTATCGGACATCCCCCCATCTTTCTGTGAGTTATGGTAGCCAAGATAACACTATTTACAAGTCATCTCTACATTAATGCGGCCATAAAAGTAGCTGTCATGCATTTAATGTGGTAGTTGCAGTCTCACCCTTAGTATTCTACGCTTTCTTCCTTTTTACGGGCTTGTCGGACTCATCCTTGTTACTAATACTTGTTAGGGTGAATCCTTTTAGCTGGCAAAGTGCATGTTTGAGTCATATTTGGTATGTCCGAGTAGACATTTCTCCTCGGACTGCCTTTTAAACATCTTCAGGCCCACAAGAGTTGGGCCGGAAGCCCTTCTGGCACCCACACCTTCTCCTTGGACGTGGTTGAATTTTCCATACGGAATCCAAGGCCCATTGTATGATCTTGGGCCTTTCACCCCTACAGTATTAATATAAACAAAATGCATTATTTTTTTGAAAAAATATATTACATAAATTCAACAAATTTGGCTCAAGACTATAACAAGCACTAACATACTAGCTATTTAAAAAGTATGCATTTTTTATATAAAAAAAATAGCGATTTAAAAATATGTCATTTGAAAACACAATTTAAAAAATCACAATTAAACGTTTGATTTGAGATTTTAGGCTAATTTGTTTGTTTGAGCAATTTTTGAGAAGTGGTCCACAATATTTTTGCAATACTTTTACAATAAAACCTAAATGGTAAGTTTTTACTGGTTCTATTTTGAACTTACCATTGAAATTATTTTTTTGTTTACCAGTAACAACCTACTATTTAGGATTGTTATGAAAATATTGCAAAAAATATTGTAAACATTGCATTTCTTGTAGTAATTTTTTTGTTTAACATTCAGTGGACCAAAATTTTGAAGAGATTTGATTTTATTTTTAAAGGGCTCAATTGTTATTAAGGGTGTTTAAGTTTTTTTAGGGTGGTCAAAAGACCTATATTAAGTTAAAACTCAAAATTTTTTAAGGTATATTAAAAAAAAAATTCTAGGCCTCATTAGTGCTTGGCGTCGCCCCTGTATGAGTGTATTAAATAAATGTACAATTATAATACTACACACGTTAGTAGGAACATGACCACAAGTAATACTTGATACTTGAAATTTTATTTGTGTAAGCATTTTGCATTAATGTGATTTTTTTTTTTTTTTGATACAAGAGAGAATTTCTACTTTAACTTAATCTAAATGCATATGTGTGTGAAACTCTCTTCTGAAAACTTGAACCTCGTCCCTTGCCTCCCATACCCTACAAGCATTTTTATCTTGTGATTATTTTCAATTAAGAAGTTACTCTAAAAGTATTAAGTTAGCTCAAAAGCTTAAATTAACCCCTTAAAAAAAAAACTTAAAATTACAAAAATAAAATTATAAAAGTATATTATACTAGACCAAGCTTTTTATCAAAGCCAAAAATTATAGCAAATTATTAAATCTAAACAAATAATAAAATTATTTTCAAATCCTGTAACTTTTGATAATTGGATCACTCAAAACATGCTATAATATATATATCCAAGGGCAATAAATAATAAAATTTTGATATGGTAGGAGTGTATATATGATTATCGACAAGATTAACCACACGTGTATTATTCGTACCAACTAGGTTGAAATTTGAAAATGAGTATTAAGGAGGTAGTTGTTCGTTTATCCGCATGATTAGTAAATGTCAAAAGGTGTTTCATGATGTGAGTTTCACTTTAACGTAAAGTCATCATCATATTAATTTGTATATTTTTTTATTAAATTTTTCCGTCTATATAACATGGCTCTTTGATATTACTCTCTGGTCTCAATTTATTTGTTATGTTTGAAAAGTCAAACTTTTTGAAAGGAATATCATTTATTGTCATGTCTACTTTATAAAAATGTATTTCCTTTGTCCCACTTTGTTTGTCATCTATTCCATTTTGAGATGTCCCAAAATATTGTCCTATTTCTAAAAATAAAAGTCATTAATTTACTAATATTCCTATTATACTCCTATTAATTTATTAATTCAATTTTTTGATAAATTTATTTAAGGATAGTTTTGGAAACTTATACATTTTTAAAAGATAGACAAGACAATAAATGATGTTCCCTTAAAAAGTTTGACTTTTCAAACAGGACAAACAAAGTGGGACGGAAGGAGTATAAGTTTACAAAATTACCTTTAAATAAATTTATCAAATTTTTTTTTAAAAAAAAGTTATTTTTAATGAGGCAACTAAAAAGGTGCCCCAATTAGATTTATTTATTTTTAAATATTTATTAGTTTTCTTTTCAAATAGTTTTGAAAATAAAGTAAGAGTATAATAGAAACATTAGTAAACTAATAGCTTTTATTTTTAGAAACAGGACAATATTTTGGGACATTTCAAAATGGAATAGAGAACAAACAAATTGGGACGGAGGGAGTATATGTTTTTGAGTGTATCCTATATTACACAAATTGATATCATGTATTTGGCATAAAAAGGATGAGAAATCACTGAAATTTTAGTTTTATTAGTTCTTAAAATCAAGAAAATAAAAGAAAAATATTTTAACATTAAAAAATGGATATGTAGAGTTCAATTTTAATAATAGAAGATATATGGATCAGGTCATAAGGTGTGCAAAGTGTATGGTTAGAATATGTGTTAACATGGATGAAGATAAAAGTAGAGAAAAATTGGGGAAAAATGAAGAGAAAAGCAGAGAAAAACGAAGGGGAGAGGCAGAGAAAGATGAGAGTCAGGAAAAAAAGAAAAAAAAAAAAGAGAGAGAAAATTTTTATGACATTGAGTCAGTGTGTGGTTCCAATTTTTTTAGTTTTATGGTTGAAAACATAACTAGGTGATGGGTGCCAAACGTGTGGGGTTTAAGGAATTTGAGTATTTTAAGTGATGAGTAATGAGTGACGAAAATTGAGCGAGGAGTGATGAGTGACAGTTTTCAAAAAACCAAATAGCCCCTAGATTTCACTATTGAGCAAGATAATGTGTAGGGATATTATAATAAATTAAAGCTAATTATAAAATTAATGTTATCATAGAGTCAGGCATGAATCGTATGATCAAATATAATATAATAAATAAATAATGCCTACTAGAGTCTCTATCCTTATCTATTTATTTTATATGCAGAAGACTTTATGGCATTATTAAGGAAGATAAAATCATATATTTATTAATTCAATAAAATTCGCAGGTTCATTAAAACAATAAAATAAATAAATAATCAACCAAACTTGTACTCTGAAGACAAGGTAAAAGATTTTATTTATAACCCACGTCAGAGCCATATGATTCAATTATTCTCCATGAAAGCTTCTTTTGCTTTGTTAGGCTACACTCTTTCGGGCTTGAAGAATTTGACGTGGTCAAAAATCGATTTTGGCCTCATAATTTTAACATCCTAAACCAATAATAGATGATTACTTGTTAGATCAAACTTATCACAAAATGTGTATAACACCCCATGATTACTTGTTAGATCAAACATATCACAAAATACATATAACACCCCATGATTACTTGTTAGATCAAACATATCACAAAATGTATATAACACCCATGATTATTATGGCAAACTTGTCAAGTCACCTTATTTTAATTATCTGAATTATGACATTCCTCCTTCTCTCTTGCTTTTGAAATTTCAACACAAAATGAGCTCTTCTTCAGCAAAAATAAATAAATTCTTTGCTATATACTACTAATACTTACGTTTGGATAATTAAATTTCCTGACTTATTCGACTTACATGAGTACAACTTCTTAAAACTTTCATTTTTTCTTTTTTTAAAATAGAATTTAGATTTTAGATAAAATAAGCAAATGAAAATAACCCCATTCAAACACATATTTAAATTGGTTAGGGATAGTATTAAACTTAGAGAATGTTATTTAATTTTATCCCCTATTTTACAAACCTGATATTATTTATGACTCATAGAATAGAACTAAACACAAAATATAACTTTCATCTTAGCAATCTTACCCATTTACTTCCAACAACTGCAAGTATGTGCCTTCTTTAATTTTCATTTTTGGCTGAGCATGACATAAATATGAAACACCAATATGAATAAAGAAGCATTATTGCTTTCGGTTAGAACTTAGAGGTATACCTTCTTATATGCAATACGTTAAGTTCTCTAATTTAATTTAAACATACGATTGCATTCATCAATAAAATATAAACATTTTTTTTTTCTAATAATAATTAATTTCATTGCAATTATGTGTGTGAATTTAATTAGAAAATCGAATATACTATACCTAAAAGATTGCTTAGTTTACCCATTATCTTTCCTATCAAATCAATGGATCTAGTAAACTATCCTAAGAACATACTCTTCAACAAATATTATGATAGTAGTCAAGGAATACTAGTATTAGTTGTTAATGACAGGGCACCCATAATCGCATTTTAGTTGGAACCATCATGACACACTAACGGAGGGTCCAAGTCAAAATGCCAAACACAATTTTTCACAGTTTGATATGATGATTGAATTAGACTTGTGACTGTGATTGCGGTATCAAGAGGCATATACGTCAAATAGTTTATTTACTTATAATGCCAATGATATAGCCAACCAAACCAGGCTGGTACCATGTTGAAGCCACTAGAGCAACTCAATTTGTTTCCTTTTGTTATAGAAAAGGGCATCTCCAAAATTTTCTACCTTTTAATAGATATTAGGGAAAAATACAATTTTTTATGCACACTATATTGAATTTTCAATTAAATTCAAACATATAATATATTGAATTTAATTATTTTTGAAAAATATAACATTATTTATTCTTCATTGATTAATACAATCATTTTTTTTTTTTTTTGAGAAATAACCATATATTTAAACTTTTTTTTTTTTGGTTGAGAAAGAAGACTGTAAATATTATTGAAATCAGCCTTAGTCGGCGAACAATACAGAATGGAGATGTGGAGGAACAGAAACTATACGTAAGTTTTGTTATATTTATAAACCACTACAAAGAAATCTTTGAAATTTCAAGATTATGACACTTTGTTCTATTCTTCAGTATCAAACTAAAAGGAAAAAAAAAATGTGCTTATCTGATCTGATCTTTTGTTGGAATACTTTTTCTTTTTTAGTTACTTTCCCACTATCTTCTACTTCACGACGTGTTGAAAGTTTAGAAAGTTATATGAAAAGTGGTTTTTGTACGTGTTGTAAAAGAACTTACATAAAGTAAGAAGAGGACAAGAATTTTCTAATAAAAGAATTTTCTAATAACAAAGTGTCATACTTAGGTTGCGTTTCCATTGCTTATTTTTTATCAATTTATTTTACTATTTAATTTATTTTTACTATTATTTATAGGTCTTATTATATTTTTTTGTATTATTTATGAGTCCTGTACTATTTCAGTTAAATTTTATTTTTATTTATAGTACTTTTAGTAAAAAATTTTCAATTTTAACAAAATAAGCAGATTCCAGATAGACACTTATATTCAGAATAAAATTTTAGGCATATTTTGTAATTTCAAATAATAATTCTTGATAATTTTTTTTTTTTAATTTTTTTTGGGCGTATGAGTGTTGAGTCTGTTTACTGTTGACAAGTTTATATATATATATATATTTATAATTTGTTGATAAGTATGTTTGTGTATTTATATATATTTATTAAAAAAGAAGAAGAAGAAGAAGCATGTAAACAATATTGGAAAAGTATTTGTTTGGGCCTGAATTTTTGTGTGACATGGCTCCCGCTCTACAAAGATCTAACGGGCGGGCATATAACAAGCAGATCCCTCTTCTAACTCCAAGGCCCAAAAAACTCCACACAAAATAATCTTTTTATTTTTCTTATTTTTTATTTTAGAAAATGATCGTTCCTATTTAAATGGAATTCATTTTACGATTTAGAATGAATTTTATAGATTTTTTTTAATGCTATGATGTCTTTTTGGCCACAAATTTTTAGTTTATTTAGTCTTTTTTTTTTTTTTTTGTCTCAAGTTCTAAATTTTTTTTTTTTTAAATTTTATAAATAGCCTTCAATAAATAAACTAACTTTTAAATTTTTGTTATATATATATATCTTTTGCTAATACGTTACCAAAAACTATGGGCTCTCAAGACATATCAAACTATTTCTATTGTTAAATATAATAAAAAAATATAAATTACATCACCCTTAGAGGACTTATGAAATGGCACTCCCCTGGAGGTCTTTATATATAAATGCAGAAATTAATTAATTGTTATCTTAGGGAGTGTTCAAACTTGTCTCTTAGCCTATATTAAACTCCAAACACAACCCGTGGTTTATTTTGCAATAAAGTTGGGGATAAAAAAAATCACAATCTTACAATATATATTCCCAAATTAATCTACCCACTCTCACATGAGCTCACCATAATCTTTTATTTATTTATTTTTAATAGCTCACGTGTCACGTGTGAGGTAGTAGACTAATTTGAGAATATCGTAATTTTTTGTTATGCCTTAGAAAAAGTCTTAAATTGTTAAGTTTTGAAAAAAAAAAAAATTCATAGTTTAATATTTTAATTTAATATTTTTTGGAAATTTCAAAATTTAATTTGTTACATCTCTAAATTATAGGTTTAAAATGTAATTATTCTAAGATATAAAAACAAAAAAAGTGTTTACTAGGACTCTTGTAACTCAATTGATACCTCTTAATTTATGGTTTAGATCCCCTCATTCTATTGTAACCATTAAATTATCAAAAAAAAAAAAAAAATGCAAAGCTTAAATACAGCACTACAGTTGGTTAAATACAACACTATAGTTGGTTAAGTTATCCACCTTAGCCTAAATTACATTAAACTCATTCGTAATTATTATTATTTTTTGTTTGAGAAGTGCTACAATTATAATATTTTTACAACAAATTTTAGATGGTAATAGCTTGCTACTTAGCATTTGTTGTTAAAATTATAGATATAACATTTATCTTGTTTTGTTTTTTGGTCTAAATACAAAACAAAACTTTTTTTTTTTTGATGAATAATACAAAACAAAACTAAGCAGTCACAATTCTCTCAAGATAAATGCTATGTCCATAATATTTTTGGTAGATAGTTACTAATTGATTAGAACCAATAACAACGTACTACTTATGATTTTTTATGACATTATAAAATGTTGAGGATGTAGCGCATCTTTTTTGTGAAACATCAACCAAACCTTTGTGAAAAAAAAAAACAAAAAAAAAAAAACTAAGAAAAGTGTTTGGACATGCGTATTATAGAGTCCTAAAAAGTGGAGGAAGATGTTTGGGAACAAAGGAAGGAGGCGTCAGATAGTAAAGTGCGCAGGGAGTATAAAATGGCTTTCATCACCTCCCAGCGCATTTTAGGGCAACTCCCAATTTCTCAATCCACCTCACCTGAATTGCTCCCATGAATTCAATTGGTACCATTCTCTTATCTTTCTTTAATATTTTCCTCCTCTTAAAACAGTCTCTCTTTCTCTCTCTTTATGTATATGTGTGTGAATAGACATGGTTATTATATCTATAAAAGTAATGTTTGCCTCTGTTTCTAATTTGGAGCAATATATGCAGCCAGAGACTCTTAAAAATGAAGTCTTCATGTGAATTTCTGTGTGAAACACAAATCCCATTTTGGATTTTCCATTTCTGATAATGGGTTGTCCTCAATTTTGCAGAATGTGTTAGTAATTTGATTGAATTGAGTTTTATATTGTGTATGTTTGTGTGTGTTTATGTACATTATGTGCAGACAGAGTCTGTTAAAAATGAATTGCTCATCTGAAATTTTTGTGAGAAACACAAAGCCCATTTTGGAGTATTACATTTCTCATAATGGGTTATCCTCAATTTTGTGGAATGTGATTGACTTGAGTTGTATGTATATATGATATGTGCAGTTAGAGTCTCTTAAAAATAATTTTCATTTTGAATTTTGTGATAAAAACAAAAACCATTTTGGCTTTTCCATTTTGGTAATGGGTTGTCCTCAAATTTGCAGAATGTGTTAGGAATATGATTGATTGAGCTGAATGTGCATATGTTTTTGTGTGTCTATATCCAATATTTACAGTCAGAGTCTATTAGAAATAAAGTGTTTTCGTAATTTTGTTTGTAAGTAAACACAAATCCCATTTTGGGTTTCCCATTATTGATAATAATTATCCTCAATTTCGCATAATGCATCAGATATGTGATTGAATTAAGCTGTACATGTACATAATGCATGTGAAAAAGAGCTAGAGTGGCAATCTAATTCTGAGGTAAAATGGAAAAGTCTGACAGGATTGCACAGAAATCAATAGATGGAAATTTCATTTCAAACGATTGGTGTTTTTTGGTCTTTCTTCAGGAACTCAAAGATGTAACTATAAGATAAGAGTTTAGCTTGAATGAAACCTGAACTGCAAAGTAACATTTGCGGATATGTTTTTGAAAGTTGATCAACAAGCAATGAACTCAGCTTACTTTTTAAATTATAATTATTATAAAACCTCGTTGCCCTCTGAATAGGTCCAACATAAATATTGAGTCTGTTCAAATAAGAACTTGACTCATATTTGGAATTTGTGAGGGCATATGACATAATCAACTTCCAAGTTCTTGCATTTGTTTACCCGATCTCTCAATACAATTGTGTGAATAGGAAGATTACAACTTGTGCCTTTAGGGCTACCAGTTTCAATTTGCTAGCTTTGACAATCACTGAGATTGTAATTCCAAACAAACAAAGCAGTGAGTGTATTGAATTACAATGGAAAAGTGGATGGTCAGTGGATGCTTGAAATGTGAAGCGCCTCTAAACTTCTGGTACATATGAGAAATCCTCTACTTTGCTGAGGTTATAGCCTTTAATTACTTAAAAGTCCATATTCCTCACTTTTGTAGGATTTGAGGAAGCATGTTAACGTTTAAAACCTGAAAAAGAATAGTGTGATACTAAATTGGTGACTTGACTATCTGAGAAATCTCAAGAATTATTATTTTTGTATAATGAGTGTTGTTATTTTAACCAACAACATGCCTTTTATTATTTATTTATTTATTTCCAACGAAAATCTGGAATTTATGTGTAGGAAAACTGTTTTGGGTTGATTATTTAATCATCAGCATCATCATTACTGGTTTTTTTCTATTATTTTCCCTTTTTTCTTGGTTGTTGACCAGCATTTAGATTAGTTGCCAGTTACTGTGAATACATGTGTTCATATGTTGTTATGCCCCTTATATTTGGTGTGGCTCAATTTTTTATTTTCTTCTCTGTTCTATGATGCATCTTTCCATCTGTTGGGACTGGTTTGGCTAATCAAGACTTTTGGTTTTTTGTTT
Organism: Quercus lobata; assembly: GCF_001633185.2. Classification (NCBI taxonomy): domain Eukaryota; kingdom Viridiplantae; phylum Streptophyta; class Magnoliopsida; order Fagales; family Fagaceae; genus Quercus; species Quercus lobata. The sequence goes on along the minus strand of NC_044905.1, from coordinate 102,406,077 downwards.
TGTCTTGTTTTTTATATTTCCTTTTTTAAAAAGACATAGGGTATTGAGTGGTTTAATGAGAAAGTATAATGTCTGAAGAGGCTGGACCATTGTTGGTGGTTTATGATGATCCCTCAGATCAACGATCTTTGTCCTTGGACGATACCAGTAGCACTGAGGAATCACCTGATGAAACTAGGCTCTCCCTAGAAACCACTAATGATGCAATTCCATATATGGGGCAAAGATTTGCTACTCATGATGCTGCTTATGAATTTTATAGTGAATTTGCAAAGCGATGTGGCTTCTCAATCCGGCGTCACCGCACAGAGGGGAAGGATGGGGTTGGTAAAGGACTCACTAGACGCTACTTTGTCTGTCACCGTGCTGGCAACACCCCCATCAAAGCCTCAAATGAAAGTAAACCTCAAAGAAACCGAAAATCATCTCGTTGTGGATGTCAAGCATACATGCGAATAAGCAAGTCAACAGAATTAGGGGCTTCAGAATGGCGTATCACAGGTTTTCTGAACCACCATAATCACGAGCTCTTAGAACCAAATCAAGTTCGTTTCCTTCCTGCATACCGGACCATTTCAGACACAGACAAGAGCAGAATCCTTATGTTTGCCAAAACAGGAATTTCTGTGCACCAGATGATAAAACTTATGGAGCTTGAGAAGTGTGTGGAGCCAGGATATTTGCCTTTCACTGAAAAGGATGTTAGGAATTTGCTCCAATCATTTAGGAAATTAGATCCAGAAGAGGAGAGCATAGACTTATTAAGAATGTGCAGAAACATTAAGGAGAGAGACCCCAACTTCAAGTTTGAGTATACACTTGATTCAAACAATAGGTTAGAGAACATCACCTGGTCATATGCCTCATCTGTCCAGTCATATGAGATCTTTGGTGATGCAGTTGTGTTTGATACAACACATCGCTTGACTGCATTTGACATGCCACTTGGGATATGGGTTGGAATGAATAATTATGGTATGCCTTGCTTCTTTGGCTGCGTCCTTTTGCGTGAGGAAAATTTGAGGTCATTTTCATGGGCATTGAAGGTAATAACTGAAAGTAATTATGGGTTTTCCCCCCTAATCTGTCACCTTATATTGCACATGTGACTGCTGTAAATCTTAATTGAACTATTCAATCAATTGCTTTTCTCTTATGAGGCATATCCAATCAAAAGGCTAATTGAAGGATAGAACATAGAATTTGAATTTTGAAGCTGGATGTTTAGGATAGCCAGTTAGGTTTTGGACCATGCACAAAATAATGCTGGTCGATTGAGTTTTCGCATGAGGGACTTCTGTAATTGGGACTTGATATTCTTTATATTACAATTATAAATGATGGGGACCAGGCCAAATGGTCACTGAGCATCTACTTGTCTGATTGGTAGTGGACAATTTGTATGAAATTGGGACTCTCTTTTTTCCCCAATAAATGCTCAGTGAGCACCTCCTGGTATTGTTCAATGCCTATTGGTCTGTTCTTCCTGTCATCCTAATTGGACAAGGCATTATATTTAGTATGAAAATTTCTCTTCACTGTTGGGTAATATATTGCACATGCTCACATGCATTTCCTTTTTTTAAATAGCTTCACTGATCCCAATTTGACTTTGGTGTTTATGTGTTGTATTGTATATATGGAACTTTGGAAGGCATTCTTGGGGTTTATGAATGGGAAGGCTCCACAAACAATTCTAACTGATCAAAATATGTGTCTCAAAGAAGCAGTAGCCCTTGAATTGCCTATGACGAAACACGCACTTTGCATATGGATGATTGTAGGGAAATTTCCGTCCTGGTTTAATGCTGTACTGGGAGAGCGTTACAATGAGTGGAAGACAGAGTTTTTTCGAATCTATAATCTGGAGTCAATTGAGGATTTTGAACTCGGTTGGATGGAGATGGTAAATTCCTTTGGGTTGCACGCTAATAGGCATATAGCCAACTTGTATGGGTTGCGCTTACTTTGGGCACTACCTTTCTTGAGAACCCATTTCTTTGCGGGAATGACAACGAATGGCCAGTCAAAGTCAATTAACGCTTTCATTCAAAGATTTTTGAGTGCACAGACCCGGCTTGCACACTTTGTTGAACAAGTATGCTATCTCTTTTACTATTGGCCTATTGCTATTTATTTAGATTAAGATATTAATATTTTGCTGTTGTTTTTTATTGTATTCTCAAGTCATGGTCATGATTCAGAGTGCGTAGTGAGTACAATGTTCCACATTTTACTTGGTCTCATTTAAAGATTTTGAAGTGCTGTTAATTCAGGAGTAACTTTACAAGAGTATTAGCATATGAAGGTCCAATAATTGATTATACTTTTTGTGTAGGCTCTTATGAAATTTATCTAGGCAAGCCCCAGTGTTCTGTCCCTTTTACCTAGATGCTGGTGAGACAGAAATGCTTGGAGATTTTCCAGCACTTTCCTTATTATGTGCACAAGGTTTTGGCCTGTTGTTTTTTTCTCCACACAACCTTATCAAAGAAAAGTAAAAAGAAAGATAGTAACAACTACAAAGAAAGGAAGGAATAGTTATTAATGTTCCTAATTAAGCTCTAAAAAATTATATTGAACCTGTTAACCCCTGCCTTATTGTGGTGAATGCACGTGTAACCTAGTGAATCTGAAGATGCCAAAACGTAGGGCCCTTCAGAACCTGAATCATGTCAAACAGACAAGTTGTATTGAAGGCTGTATGGTGAGCAAAAAGAACTACTCTTTTGCCATTCACCAAAGGTAGTATTGGCTGAATTGATGTGCAATTTATCCTAATCCCTCTAAATAGTGCCTACTTGTCCTTAACCTGAAGTGTTTGTCATACCAAGACTATCATATTAAATAAAGTCTTAATTGCCACATTATTGAAAAGTTGATTTTAATATTGATCTCCATGATTTGGGTTACTTTGCTCCCCTTTTTGATGCGGTTATGGGCTATTCATTATGTATGAAATTCGCAACTTGTTTCTTGTTTGTTAGATTGATGAAAAACCGTCTAAACAGTAAAAATGATTCAAAATTATTGGTTGGAAAAAATTTTCTTTCCTTATTAATTGGGATTTGGGCTTAGTTAAGTTTTTTTCCTTCTTATTAAATTAAAACTTGCACAAGCAGGCAGCAGTTGCTGTGGATTTCAGAGATCAAGCTGGAGAACAACAAACAATGCAACAGAATCTCCAAAATATTTGCTTGAAGACAGGGGCCCCCATGGAATCCCATGCTGCCACTATCCTCACTCCTTTTGCCTTCTCTAAGCTACAAGAACAACTTGTTCTGGCTGCCCACTATGCATCCTTTCAGATGGATGATGGTTTTCTTGTAAGACACCACACAAAAGCTGAGGGAGGCCGGAAAGTCTATTGGGCTCCTAGGGAAGGCATCATCAGTTGCAGCTGCCATCATTTTGAGTTTTCTGGAATTCTCTGCCGGCATGCTCTTCGAGTTTTCTCAACAGGAAACTGCTTTCAGATCCCAGATAGGTATCTTCCTATCCGTTGGCGCAGGATCAGTACACCTTCTGCAAAGCTTTTTCAGAGTACTCCAAGTGATCATGCAGAAAGAATTCAGATATTGCAAAGTATGGTATCAACTCTTGTAACAGAATCTGCCAAGTCCAAGGAGAGGCTAGATATTGCAAATGAGCAAATTTCCATCCTTTTATCTCGTATAAAAGAGCAGCCAGTTTCATTACAAGGTATGAGAGATGTGTCGTCCGTTCATGAAGTTTTTGATTCAAGAATATACCAAAAATAGTTAGCATAGTGTTGAATTCTCGTGGAAAGCAGAGGGAAACACGGTGGAAATTATCACAGAAAGCAAGTTTGGGGATTTGTATAGCAAGATTTGAGAGGAAAGCTTCTTTTGTTGAAGGCTTGGGGCTGAGGTTCTTTGTATGGCATTTTGAGAGTTTTGGTACATACATATAATTGATACAAGTTGTCTTTTGTAGGCATCATATAAAAAGCCTCTCCTTTGCATGGTGTTTTCACGAGGGTTCCAATATGTACAAAATATATAGAAATATCTTTGTGTCTGTATGTATATTGCTGTGTTTGTGGTTACAAAGATTAGCTCATTTTGGCATTTAGACTTATGATACAAGAAAACCATATGTTTAGAGGAAGTGGTGTGTAATTCATCCCAAAATATGTAGTGTGTCTTGATGCAACTGAAGGATTGAAAGAACTTTGTGTCTGTATGAATATTGTTGTGTTTTTGGTTAAAAGATTAGCTCATTTTGGCATTTAGTATACAAGAAAAATATATTATTAGAGGAAGTGGTGTGTAACTCATCCAAAAAAAAGTAGTGTGTTTTGAAGCAACTAAAGGATCGAGTTGAAGATGGTTCTTTTCTTCTTAGAGTGCAAGCATTCGTTTATTTATTTTATCCATCTTTTTGTTGTCTTGGAGTAGGTTGATAGTTGGCAGTGCTGGCTTAGTTTTCCATTAACTTGGCTAGGGGTGTTCAAAAATTGCACCAAAACCACCCGCAAAATAACATAACCACACCGTACTACATGTAACAATGCATTGCACCACACCTTCTCTATATATTAATAATTTAATATCACTAGTTTTCCAAAAAAAAGGTTTAATAATCCAAGTAAGTGTTGATTGAGAAAGCTAACCCAAAATAAAGAAAAACTAGCTTAATAGTTTAAAACTTGGCCCAAAACAAAAGGAAAAATCAGTTTTGGGCTGGGTAGGAAAAGCCTAAAATTTGAAAAATATACTAGTTTCAAACCGATCAAACTGCATCTTATACATCTCACCGTACATGTGACCGCAAAAATGAGATGTAGTGTGGTTATAGTTTTGGCTAAACTCTAAACCACACCGCAAAGTACGGTGCTAAAAATGGCCCAAATTCGCACTGTACCACGAACACTCCTAAACTTAGCTATACAATAGATGGAAAAGAAAGGCAAAGAGCAGTAGGAGCTTTGATTGCATAGCATTAGAGTTTTGCAACATATTTTTCTGAGGAGAATTTGGTTTTCTTCTACAAAATCCCTTTCATTTGCCAGAGGTTTAGTTTTTTCTTTGCTTTTGAGTATCGGATATACAATTAACTCTTTTTATGAGTTTTTTTATTTGGCTTTCTAATGTCCTCACGTACTAAAGAAAGTCAAAAGACATGTTTCAAAGTTTTTCTTCCAATCGAGTAAGTTTAATATGAATGGATCTAATGGTTTGACTATGACATTTTCTTCTACTTGATGCTGTTTCACACGAATTATCCAACTTCGAAAATCATTGGTATGCCATATGTGGCCTAAATTCAGGGTCTTTCTTGGCCTTATAGAAGAACCAACATTTACTAGCTACTTGTTTGATCTGGAATTAACTGAGACTCCTATTATCAATCTTTTCAATCCAAAATGAAAATGGAAGAAAAGTGTATATTAATGCACCAGAGATATAATCTAAATTCCCCATTAATAATTTGTAGTAGATGCAAATGATATGGTGTGTGTTCTTTCCATATGTTAGAAATTGAATTGCACTTCTTTCTTGAGCATGCAAATGATATGCTTTGAGCGAAACTAATTCTTGGCGTATGATGGCAGTGTGTACATGACCTGAGTACATCTTCATTGAGGCATGCTAATGAATCTGCTATCATTAGCAAATCCATCTATGACTCAGTGTTTATGAGTTACAGAGAACAATCCAAATAAAGGCAATCTTTATGAGTTATAACCTTCTCATTGTAATTACCACTGTAATATGCATGGCCAAGCCCATAAGGGCCACTATGTCCCTATTTGATCCCTTTGAATTTTTCTTCCCTCAAAGAAGTATGATTTATTTTTAAAAAAATTTTAAGATCACACATTTCGGTCCTTCAAATTTTCATTTTTTAAAAATGGATCTTTAGATAAAATTAAACTTCCAAAATTTTTAGAGAAGGTAAATCAGGGTTCTTTTTCATTCAACATTAAGAAAATACACCAATTTTCTTTTCTCTTGCCTATAAAATATTATTTTGGTACTTAAAATTTGTATGAATTTTGTTTTTCATTCCTAAAGTTTAAAAAATTTGTTTTTTTTTTTTAATTTCTAAACTATTGAAAATATTTCACTTTCTGTCATTGAACTAAAAATAAAAAAGGTTCTTTTCTCATTCATAAAATATTGATTTTTGTCCCCATTATTATCTCTAAACTATTGATAAAAAGCATTTTACAAAGTTTAATAACAAAAAACGAACTTTTTGACAAGGTTTAGGAAAGAAGATAATATTTTAGCCTATAAATTATAATTACACAAACAACATAGATGAACTTAAGAGCATTTGCATTAACTTGTGTAAAAATTTCTATCTATTTTAATATAAAAACCTACTTTTTCTATTTTACATAAACATTTTTCTAAACACCTCATATTATATTATTTATTTTACTCAATATTTCATTAAAATATTTTTTTTTATTTGTTTCTCTTCCTTCACATGCAATTACCATCATCTAATCGCTTCCTTTATCATTTCATAAATAAACTAAATGCAAAATAAAATAATACAAAATTAAATACAAAATAAATAACATAAATGTAAATTTACACCGGTAATAAATTTATAAATTTATCCAATTATAAATTCAAATATTTTAAGCAAAAAATTGTAAATTTATTCTTCCTTTCAAACATAGACTAACACAAAAAAAAAAAAAAAAAAAACCCTCTCATTCATTCTCTCTCTCTCTCTCTCTCTCTCTTTCTGCTCGTTTCTGACGTCTCTCATTGTCTAGCTCGTTAGACTCTCTCACCATTTCCTTCTCTCTCACCGTACCTCCATTTGCCAGGTATACACTCTTCTCTCTCACAGCTTTGGCTCGTCAATAACATCTTATATTGCTTGAAACTTTGTGTGTTGCTCGATGATGCAACAAATCTTTTTTACTCCTCACAATTGCTTCCTTTTTTTTTTTTTTCCTTATTGGGTTTTGGTGTATGATGTATCCTTTTCCATTTCTATTGTTTATGTGTGTGTGTATGTTCTTAAAAAATCTGGGCTTTGTTCATATTTGTGTGTTTGCTTTCTCATTGGGTTTTGATGAATAATTGACCTTTCCATTTCTATTGCTTCTATATGTATTAACAAATAAATAAATTGGGCTTTGCTTTCTTTGTGTGTGTGTGTGTGTGTGTTTTTCTCCCAATTTTTATGTGCACTTCCAGATTTTCTATTGTTAATTTGTGCTATGTGAAAAAAATTGGAGTATGTTACCTTTTTATTTTATTTTTTTATGCTTTTAATTTTCTTTGGAAGAAAATGAAGGCGGAATGTGATGTATATGGTTTGTTTTCATTTGGTGAAAGTTGCATTTGAATGTTGAAATATTTTTGTTGGTGGTTGCTGTTGCAGGGGGCTACAGGTTGAATTTGATTTTAATTGAAAGATAAAAAGAAGGGAGAATGCATCCCCCGTTAACGCTACACAAGCACCCAATGTGCTCTGAAGTGAGTCCATCTTCGCCTACTAGCTTTAGTTGTTACTTGTTATTCACAACTAAGTATATGTTATGCTTATAAGTTTCTTGTTTTTAATATTTATTTTTGTGGGTTTAACTTGAATGAATGGATGCATATGTGCATTTGTGCATTTTCTTGGTTATTATTATTATTTTGAATGAATAGTTAACTTTTCATTTAACCAAAGCAGCCCGGCTGCACTACAGTTAAATCAAACAAAACAGCCATTAACAAAAGAAAACAGACAAGCAAAATTCAATTCATTGAATAATGCAAGGCAGCCTCCACACACAACACAAATCCCATTTTGGATTGAATTCTTCATTCTTGTTTTTGTCACTGCTCTGCCCCTCACATCAGCACGGATTTCTTTCAGCAGCATCTCTTCACTGTTAACTTGACCATTGTGAAACTCTTTCATTTCTATCCTTCCAAATGTGATATATTGTAGCTTGCCATGCTTTGCAGATAGTCTGTCTTAAACCATTTTCTTTCAACTTGTTAACTGCCCAATCTAGCTCATCATTCCATCCGCTTATTGGTCTGTCAATGAGGCTTTTTTTAAGAATCTGCTTCCGAATTCTCTGGATTACAGAACATTCATAAAACAGATGGTCCCTTGATTCAATAATTCTTCTTCAGAATTATCATAGAATGGATACATTATAACCCCATTTTAATGCCTCTCTTTAGTCCCAATCCTGTCTAGAATCACTGGAAAAGTTGAAAGGACGTTTTGGGAACAAACCTGGAAATCACATAATCCTCCACCACCATACAGTAGGCTAAATTTGCTTGGTTGAAAAAAAAAAATATATATATATATATATATATATTTATAGGGAGGCACTCAGCAAACAGGATGGCTTGGAATGGGAATTCTACTTCAATGGGGTTTCCAAAGCCCGGGCAAGGTGGTGGTGTCCACCTCTGAGGGCTATATATATATGAATGGTTGGGATATGGCTAGAGTTCAATAAGGGGGAATGTGATTTTGTGATGAACACCTTATCATCAACTGTGAGCAGGAGAAGTCAAAATAATTTGCATGGGAACATTTTTAAAGTGACCTGTCTTTTGCATCACTAACCATGAAAGTTTGTGTTATAATTTTGATTATCATGTTTGGTTCATTGGAAACTTTCCATTCTTTCAAATCAAGTGGTGTTGGAAGATGGCAAAGAAGCGGATAAGTGTTTGGTCTGACTGATATATCATCTGATTTGTGCAGATTATTGAAGAGTTCCAGAAGTGCCATATAGACCATCCTATTGGAAAATTCTTTGGCGAATGTACAAATCTCAAAATAAAGCTTGATCGTTGTTTCAGGGAGGAAGTGAGTTTTTTATGGATCTCAGTTTCTCTTTGGTTTAGGTCTTTATTTTGTAATTCCTTTGTATTAAGATCTTTCAAAATTTTGACAGAAAGCTATAAAGCGGAAAGCAAACTTTGAACAGAGTAAGATATTGAAAGAGAGGCTACGAGCTCTTAGGAAGGAAGCTTCTGAGGAGAATAATTTTGTGCAATCGTAATGGCCAAGTGAGAGAAATTGTCTTCAATACCAAATCGAGGTTTGACATGATGCCTTCTAGAAAAATCCTGCAAGAATATAATGTTGCAGGAACAAACTATAGTTTGCTGGCATCGTGCAATTTGGTTGATATTTTGTTGCATGTGATGTTGTCAAGATGTTTACTTGTTCCGTTGAACTATGAGGAAAATAAGATATTATTTTGTATAAGAATTATTAATTTAGACCTTGGATGCTTAACATGGAAAGGTTCTTGAAAATCTTAATTTTGTTCCTCCAAAGAATTGTTAATTTAAACACTTGTATTCCGAATAAGATCAATAACTTATGGGAAACTCCTCTTGGGTTTTCTAGTTGTCTTGGCCTCCTCCTGGATAATGTAGATGTATTATTTGTGTTCTGTTGGCACATTACGATATTTAGTGAGGTTTTCTGTCTATTAAAAGGCATCATCAATACAATATGGTATCAGAAAGATATATTGAGAACGAAATCAATATGAAAATTAGTATTTCCTGCTTTGAACTGTTTACATTTGTTGTAAAAAAGAATTTGATCTTATTGCGTAATAGGAACATTTGATAATTATGCATGAATGACTTTCACTCAGTTCTGTTTTTGCAACAAGATTATCACCAGACAACATTTCAATTCCCTGATTTACTTGCATCTCAGGAGACAAAAATGCTCCTTTTGACCTGTTCAGTAAATGGATTCCCTGGTAAACAAACAACACTTTGGAAATTTAAGAAGCATTGATGTTCAGAAAAGTCACTGAAAATACGGTAGGACACTTTGATCAGGACACTAGGAGGTATCAAAGAAACGAAAGGGCTGATTGCTAAATAGATACAGATATGTATAGGATATATTTATCTAATACACTCTTAAATGAAAAGTAATAGTTTTTATTTTATTTTAAATAAAAGTAATAGTTCCATTTTTTTATTTTTTATTATATGATCAGTGAACCTACTTCGGTAAACTGCTTAATGTAAAGTTTAGATTTGGTGCATAATCGTTATGAATGGCTCGAGAACGCAGGTCTTTACTATTAACATTTCCATTTTCTTAAATTATGACAATTTATATTTAGTTCCAGAAAAGCCTGCTCTAGACCTTGCTTCAAGCAGCAATGAGTAAATCTAACTGCACTCGAATTTATACTCTCGCCCAATCATTTTTACAACTAACATTTTGTCGCTTGCCATCAACATAATTAGTTAATTACAGCATTGGGAAGTTGAACTCGAGCAATTAATTACCTCATGCATTTGGCAGATGCATTATCTGTCTCACAACACGTGAGCATCACAATTGTGTAAGACTCACATGATGTGCAAGAGATGATATATACATAGACATCTAGTCTCCTAAACCATCGCATAAGCCAACTTTTCTTCCCACATTGACTCACCATGTAAACAAACTAAACACACTCATTTTGCCAATTTGTTCATTCAGAAAAAAAAGTACTCAAGGAACCTTTGAATTACTCATTTGAGTTATTGGCATCTTGCAAGTCACGGAATTGATCCTTTCAACATCTTTATTTTGGGCTAACACTTGGTTTAAGATGGGGAAAAAATTAAACTTTCCACAAGAAATAACAGAAACAAGTAAAAAAAAAAAAATTTAATTAAGTGATAAATTGCTAGAACTAATTAACATCCATATAATATCTATTGTCATGTACATCCCATTGCAAATTCCAGCAGTAGTGACCTTGATATTCAGATCAGAACATCTATTCAATCTAAAGGATTCTTTCTGAGTATGTTTACATTCTAGTTCCATGTGAACACACTTGATGCATTTAAACTAGTTCATATGTAGTTGATGGGCTCTCTCTTCTTTACTCTATAAACTTCAAATATAAAGACATCATAGTAACAAAAACCTTAACCTTTTGTATTGAAAAGAATTCTGGCAAAGAGCTTCAGTCAAAGAGATTGCATCTTTTTCACTCAGATCTCTCCTCCAAACCTTGATGTTTGATGCATAAGACCTAGTATAGCTCCAACGTTTGAGTGATCACATCGCTAAGGGACCGCTTTTTACACCATGTACCATATAGAGCATTCACTGTTCTCAAATGCTTGCTTTCTAGGTGCATGATTCAGATTATGTTCATCATCATCACTTAACTCGATAAACTCAGGTGCTTTGCTTTTTCTCATTTGTTTGTTCTTGACTGATTTTTTGAGACACAACATCACAATGGCCTTCAAGAGCAAAAGTACGTTAGTTCGTGGCAATTCTTCAAGAAGTGATGACTTTGAATAGTGCTGCTTTACTTCAGGAGGAAAAGTGAGATTCTCGAGGCAGTTCTACAGGATGCCTTGGAATGGTGCTACTCACTTTGAAGAATGTCATCACCTTTAACATCATGGGGAAATATATTAAATTATTCAGTTGATTTTTTGAAAAGAGGTCCTTCAGACTGCTGCCTCACTTCTTCTAGAATAGTTACACAGAATTGGTCTCCCTTTACTGGAGCAACTAAAGTTAAATCATGGAAATGAACACACAACATAGAGGGTTAAACTTTCTACTTTATCAAAAAAATATATAGAGACTGAATCCAAAGCTAAATTGAAATTACAGAGCATTTAATTATATCTAAATTGGAGCCAAATCAAAAATAGAACTGGACAGTGTTTGCTGCAAAACCCCCCACAGCTCCCATACAGGCAATCAATATTGCATGCAGTTTCTGCAGTAAATGCAGTAACTCCCCTAAATGGAGTTTGCCATACGTAGGCCAAAATCAATTGGATGCTAGATTGGTACCACTAGTCCAATCTTATATAAAGATCAATGAGGATATGAAGCCCTGATGGTAAACTATACCTCCAATTAGTGTGGTTCATGATTTCTCAACGGTTTCGTGTATGCTGTGTGTTTGTGGGCATAGACCAAAGCCATTTGCTTGTTTTTGCTTCACTAGTTTATATATAGGACGTTGACATTGTGGAGTTTGGTAGAAAAATGGTTTAGAGTTCAACAACAGCCGATTCTTGCCAAAAAGAAGCTAAGAGACAGTAACAAAGCTAGTCAATGTATTTGATAGTTATTGTTATACTCAATACAAAGATGTTGAAAATTATATAGACAAACCAGTTGAGAATTTTATATGAGTACATCAAAGGTGAGATTTTTAGCCATTTTTAGTGATGCATGATTAGATTGCAGAAGTAGAATTGTATTCACAAAGGATTCTGGAAGAGACCAGACTAAAGAGTATAGAAGCTGATTCTTGGAAAACAAAGGATCACAGGCTTCGAAAAATTAGGTACTAAGACATACTACAATGATGGAAATAGAACATGAGGCACACACAAAGACAACATGACATGAATATAAAAAATCATTCATTCCCCACCCCCCAAACACACACACTCAACTCAAGGGATAAAGTAGAAGGCATACCTACTTCCTACGCTTGTAAATTATCCAAGATTACATGGATTGGCTCCGGAGGATTGTAATGGTATGTGTTTTTGCATGGCCGGTATAAAAATTCAGGAAAACTTGTCAACAAAGGAAAATTATTGGCCTTGCACCCCAAGTTTGTTGATTTTTGTTAAACATTCAAGAAGCCTTTGGATATTCTTTCAGAAAAAAATCTGTAATTCTCAATCCAATGTTAGAAAAAATAACATAAATATATACCCTTATATTTGAAATATCAATGCTTACGATTAAAGAAAAACAATGCTTGGTCAATGCATATATGTTTGAACTATTGGTTGCAAATATCTAATGAATGATGTGTCTGAGCCAACAATGCAGCACCCCAAGAATAATATTTTATTTCTTCAATGTTTTCCAGAAGGCCAAGGCAGGAGCTTCAAACTGCAGATCCTGATGTATCCGGCATCACTATATAACCAATTACATACAATACAGCTGCTCTAACGTGTTGCCTAAACTCGTCACTGTTTTCACTTATTTCTGGAGGAGCTACCGTAAAAGTCCTCCTAAGATGAGCTAATTTTAAGTTGGTGATATATTCAACTTTTCCATCTCTGTCTCTATACATATTTTGCATCTTACCACCCTAGTACAAAGTAAAAAAAATTATTTGCATCTTTTTCATTGCTTATGACCGGCTTTGCCACTTTTTGGAAATCCGGATATATACAACACATCTTCTAATCCAATATGAAGGCTGTGTTCATTCATTATGAAACACCTTTCTTCAATATCATAATGTCTAAGAATCTCCTCCAAAAAAGAGGTATTATGCAGCCACTTACTAACACTTGACATGGTCAGCATTACTCTATGTCTACTAGATTGAGTCTTGCAAGTGGGTCTGACACACCCAAGTGGATGGATTTTAACAGGGTAGTGCTCTTCAAAATTCACACCAGTTGGGACTTGGGAGTCTTTGCAATATGAATCTAATTTTGAGTATTCAAACATACTTCTGAACTTTCGTTCAATCCTGCATATTCTAAAGTAAATTTCCAACCCCACCCATTCACACCCTTACTTTCAATCACTCATTTGACTTCTTGGCTTCTTGCAAGTCATGAACTGATCATTTTGACATCTTCATTTTGGGCTAACACTTAGTTTAAGAGAAATAAAATAGTAAACTCAAAGTCAAACATACCTCAAGAAATAACAGAATTAGTAAAAAAGATTAATTAAGAGATAACCTCTAGAACAAATTAACATCCATGTAATATACTATTGTCATGTACATCACACTGCAAATAGCAGCAGTTGCAACCTAAAATTTTCAGATCAGGACATCTATTCTATCTACAGGATTCTTTCTTGAGTATACTTACATTCTAGTTCCATTTGAAGATATACACATGATGCATTTCAACTAACAAGTTCATAGCTAGTTGGACTCTTCCTGTTTCCTACTCCATAGACTTCAAATATAACAGACATCATAGTAACAAAAACCTAACTTTTTCTTCTGTTTGAGGGAAAATTCTGACAAAGAGCTTCAGTCAAAGAGATTGCATCTTTTTCATTCTGAACTGTCCTCCAAACCTAGAAATTTGATGTATAAGAATTAGTATTGCTCCAACATTTGAGCAATGACATTGATAAAGGATCCCTTTTTTCACCATGTGGACCCACATAATACCATAAAGAGCATTCACAATTCTAAACTGCTTGCTTTCAAGGTGCATGACTCAGATCTTGGGGAAAATTCTCTGGCAAAGAGCTTCAGTTTTGGGGAAAATTCTGGCTAAGAGCTTCGGTCAAGGAGACTGCATCTTGTTCACTCTGATCTTTCCTCCAAACCTTGAAGTTCAATGGAGAATTAGTATCACTCCAACGTTTGAGCACCGACATCGAAAAGGGACCCCTTTTTTCACCATGTGGACCCACACAATACCATATAGAGCATCCAGTGTTCTCAATTGCTTGCTTTCTAGGTGCATGATTCAGAATTTGTTCATCATCATCACTTAACTCAATAAACTCAACTGTTGACATGTTTTGCTTTTTCTCATTTGTCTGTTCATGACTTATTTTTGGAGAAATAACATCGCAATGGCCCTCAAGAGCAAAAGTGCGTGATTTTTGTGGCAATTCTTCAAGAAGCAATGACTTTGAACGGCGCTGCTTTACTTCAGGAGTAAAAGTGAGAGATCCTTGTGGCAAAACTTCAGGATGCAAAGCCCTGGAATAGTGCTGCTCTCTTTGAAGAATGTCGTCACCTTTAACATCAGGGGCAAATTTATGAAATTGTTCAGTTGATTTTTTGTATAGAGATCCTTCAGACTGCTGCTTCTCTTCTGGGATAGGCACACGGAATTGGACTGCCTTTACTGGGGCAACAAAAGCTAAGCCATGGAAATGAACACACAATATAGAGGGTTAAACTTTCTACTTTATCAAAGAACATCTACAGACTGAATCAAAAGCTAAATTGAAATTACAGAGCATTTCATTATCCAAATTGGGGCCGAATCAACAACTGAACTGTACAGTCTGCTGAAAACCCCCCACGGCTCCCATGAGGGAACTCCATGCGCTGGCAATAAAGTATTGCATGCATTTTCTGCAGTAAATGCAGGTCCCTTAAATGAAAATAAAAAGGATGCTTGATTGGTACCTCTAGTCCAATTTTAGACAAAGATCAAGGAGGATATGAAGCCCTGATGGTAAACTATACCTCCAATTAGTGTGGTTCATAACTTCTCAACAGTAATGTGTATGTTGTGTGTGTTAGTGGGCATAGACCAAAGCTATTTGCTTGTTTTCTGCTTCACTATTTTCTCTACAGGGTGTTGGCATTGTAGAGTTTAGTAGAAAAGTGATTTAGAGTTCAACAACAGCTGATCTTGCAAAAAGAAGCTAAGACAATAACAAAGCTAGTCAACTTATTTGATAATTATTCTCATACTCAATACAAAGATGTTGAAAATTATAGACTTACTAGCTAAGAATTTTATGAAAATATCAAAGGTGAGATTAGCCATTTTTAGTGACGCACAATTAGATTGCAGAGAAACAGTAGAATTAAATTCACAAATGACTCTGGAAAAGACCAGACTTATAGAAGCTGATTCTTGGAAGACAGTTTCCTATAATATTTTGCAACCATCAAGATACTCAAAATTTTGCAGAAGAATCATTGATTTAGTTTGACATATTAGATTTCGAAAAGGCAAAAAAAGAACGGAATCTTGAAGTATTGTCAGAATTTAGAAACCTTGATTCTGCATGCATACATGTCCAGCTCCCATTCAATTATTGGACACAAAAACTACTGAAATTTCAAACAAAGATCAATCTGCAAAATCCATAGTAATAGACACGAGTACACAACTCAAACAGACAGATACATGTCTTTATTATGCACATATAATTTATTTTTATCATAAAAGTCAAAACTCAGCAAACCTGCAGGATATTTTCCACCATTTGGGTAGCAAGAAGTTCCTTTGCCTTTTAAATCAGTGCAGGGGAGTTCAGAAGTCCCAGGGGCTAATTCTGGCAAGCATCCTTGTTTATCTTTTCTAGAAGAGTCCTCAAAAGTGAGTTCATCCTCTACTACATCAGCAATTACTTCTGGAACCTCATGCAGCAACCGTGACTGTTCTGATGGTTTCTGAAGCAGCATCTTTCTATCCATGTATTCAGAAAGCTTATGTGCAAGTTAAGCATCACATTTTTTTTCATCAAGAAATATATAGACCAGACTAATTCTGGACACTACAAATACAGAAATCAATTAAACTGGAAGAAATAATAAAGACACTAATAATTTATACTGAACATATGAAAATGCCAATCAACAGAAACTTCCAATTGATATGAGGTTTCGAATGGACTTGTCATCACATGAATAGAAGAAAGCTGTGAGCTTGTGACCCAGTAGAAGGTGTCTTTAATGTAAGAAGTATACACATCACTAGCTTTCTATTGATTTTATTTTTCTGCATTTAGAATTTAGAATTTTATGTTCCAACTACAAGAATTGTTGATTCAACAATCCCCTCTTTCATGGGGCTGGGCTCCATCCCATGAGAGAGGGGCTGTTCAAGCAACAATGAGGAGAGTTGAAATAAAACCCCTTATAAACAAACATAACAATACATACGCACATATTATAGGTAGTTGTTATTTCAAATCAAAAATTGTTTTCACACTCCCATCTCTCATGGTGGTGGGTCCCATCCCATGAGAGGGGCAATGTTCAAGCAACAATCTGGAGTTGAAATAGCAACTCCCATATATATAATGGTAAAGTCTTCGACTACCAAACAAAAGTGCAAATATGATTCTTGAGAGCAGTCACTTAATGCATGAAAGAAAAAATGCTGAAATGTAAGACTGTATTCAAGCCACCAGTTCAGGATCCCACTTAAGTGGGACCAACACTGGCCAATCACCTTTTACATGATCACCTCAACCTTAATCTCATGGTGTGTTTTAATAACACAAGAATCATATTTGAGAATCCATAGCTTCCCAGAATGGTCCATTAATACTGAATTTGAGTTACATATACTGCATAAAGAAAGGATATTCTCTTCTCCAGCCCTTTTCATTTGCCTGATCAATGCGTCTTTGCAATAAAATCAGCTCTCGCACAATCCACTATCATATAAAAATTCCAAGATAATATAAATCATAACAGCAAAATCAGGAGAATAGCAGCTATCAAAATAAATAGAGAGGCACAACACACCATGGGGTGTTTGGGAATTTTAGATTGTGTTTGAACACACAAGGAGGTTAGCATAACCAAGATTAATATAGAGAAAATAGAGAGACGACCGCTTATAAAACTTCCAAACTGAACCCTTATAAATAAATTCCCAAAAAAAAAAAAAAATGAAGAACATATTTAAAGCTGGAAAACAGTTTGACTGTATTTGAGATGCTGCATGTAAGACAGTCAAATGACTTGATTTCAAGGAACTAGAAGTACATGGAATTAGCCATGCACCCCCCAACCCCCCCCCCCCCCCCCCCCCCCCGCGCGCGTTTTTTCTCAGTGGTAGGGGTGCAAAGAAAGAATTAGGGAACGAATTGAAGAATATGAATCCTTAATACTCCACATTTATTTAACCATCCATAAACTTCAAAAAAATCACAGTTACACTCTTCTTACTCTAAAAAATCTAAAATATATCTTGAACTCATTTCAAATTCAACTCTACAACTTTAGTGAATAGGTGAATGTGCACCAAGTTGCTCCAGAGAAATGATTATGAATATCATATAACATGTCCGCAAAATTATGATTTTTTTAGATCTTTCATTATCTTGCTTGAGTGTTTTTTTTTTTTTTTTTGGGTATCCAATATGAGAAATTCAGTTATCAATCTGTCTCTAACAATAATCAGGGAGGCACCCCAGACCTGAAATGTCTTTCAATTTATACTCCAAGACTGCAAAGAATAGGCCAGGGAGCCCCAAAGTAAACATAAAGAAGTTATAGTGAATCCTAATATTTGACACATCCAGAAAAGTTTTTATTTCTTTTCTTCTTCTACCATGGAATGTCATTTCTTCCTTTTCCACATGCATGCTTGTCAGCCCATATGTACTCTTGGAATTACACTATAAATGACATAATCTTCTAACTTTTTAAGTAGATAGAGAAAAATTAAAATAAACACACGTGTATCAAAAAAGAGAACATATAGTCTCGATACATACATGCTTTATTATATCCTCATGCAGAGTTCTAGCCTTCTCCTCAAACTCCACCTATAAAAGAAGGCAAACTATTTAAGGAGCTGGAATAGCAGTTTTTAATTCATTACTTGCAAGGTATTACATAAGCACCATAAAATTATTCACAACCAATACAGCAAAAGGTGAAAATCATATCATCCCAGATACATGATATAAATGAAATATATCATCCCACAAGGTAAAAAACCTCAACATACACCAATATTAGGGAAAATATAAATGAAATATAAAATTATTTTTTTCTTTTCTATTGGATAACTTAAATTTATTTAAAGAAAGAAGAAAGAAGAACAACTTAAGTATATGAGGAGAATACAAAAGGTCCCCATAAAATTTACAATCTAAAGTCTGCTTTTCTTTTTTGGCTGCTAGTTTAGAATCCTCATAAGTAATAAATATATTCTTGGAGCAATGAACAGTAAACACTCAAATACACATAATTACACTATGCAAGCACAAAAAACAGTTTAAGCATGAAAAGGCAGGCCACTAATTGTACTTTTTTTTTTTTTGATAAGTGACGGGCCACTAATTATACTTTCTAGATCATGTAGCAAAGATGTAGCATAACATAAGAGAAGGTTCCTCAATTCCTTACGAGCAAAATTGTTTCCATAATACGTGGACAATTATTTCCTAACTAGGTCTCCTTCCAAGAATTTTAATAATTCCTGTTTGACTGTTCCAATATTACAAAGGTGCTTATCTAGAATATTTTAAAGCTAGGCATTAGGGGATAGATTTTTCAAGGAAAACCAAAACTGATGCAACTCTGAAATTAAAGAACAGAAAAATAAAAATAACCAAGGAATCAACACCTAGGCTTGCTTGGAATTGGTACCAAGCAAGAAAGCAAAGCCTAGGAATATGCACCTAGGAAAGCAAATGACTTCTAAAATTATATAAAAATAAATTTGTCTTCACGCTTCCCGAATCACTCCCATCCAATTTGTTACTTTATTTCCACAATACAGTGGTCTGCTATTCAAGAATAATTATTACACAATTTAGCAGATATAGGCACCACTTAGAAAGTGGGAAGTGTTTCAATTTCAAAAGAAAGATGCTTGAGCCTCTGAAGCAAAGAGCCAATCATGATATATCCAAGTAACAGGTAGCTATTTCCCAGAAGAACATTAAAATGGTGTCCATAAATAGTCGTGAAAATTCTTGAAAATGCTTATGAGGATTTTAATTATAATCTACATAAAGTTGAAAATTTGAGGTTCATGCATGTTCCATCCTTTCATTTCCAAATTACCTCAGTTTGAAAGCAGATTTTCTAAAAGACTCACCCCACAGCCAAAAGAGACAGAACTTAAAAAAAAAAGAAAAAGAAGAAGGGCAAGACCTTCATAAAATAATGTCTACCATGTGGAAGAAAATTCCAATTGTTTGTACCCTACCAATGACTAAGGCTCAAGATATATAAAATCAAGAGTCCTTTGCAAAAGACTGTTGTTAGTTGTAATTCGTTTCCACAAAGAAAGCAATGTGCTTTTACATATTGTTTCCCATTTTAAAGATAATCAAATATTGATTCTATTAGTATAGTTAATCCCTAGTGTATCTGGGTGCCGTCCCCTTGGCATCTTTTACATTAATTTTTGCACTTGTCAAAAAAGAAAAAAATCTATTAAAACACTTGATCAATTTCTTGAGATCTGATATATATTAGTACTAGTGACTTTGAAGTTTCCACAATGCCTTTTGAATTTACAGTAAGTGACACTACTTACAACAGTAGGCTTTCTGAGCAGGCCATCTTTCACTCTTTGGAGCAGATCCTCACATTCTTCCTGAAAAAAGACAGCATCTGATCATTGGGATTTTCATTTAAAACCAGCACATATTTGGAACTAAACAATAATTTCTGCTAGAAAGCAAGGGGTATGTCAATTGATGAGGAAAATATTGTAATTAGGAAAGGTTTCACTGATGAACTATGGCTAAAAACTCTACTCAACCAGAAAATTAAAAAGCATTTTTCCTTTGCAATTACAGATCAGTAGAAACCATATTTAAGAAAATCTTTTACAACATCAACTCTGGATAAACCCAGTGCTCACTGTAGAAACATGTCCTAAGATTTTCATTTTCTTTTTCCAGCAAAGCTCATAACTAAACCATCATTTTTTCTGATAGGTAGCTCATAACTAAATCAACATAAATTAAACTAGTAGATATATAAATTTAATTATTATAATTGACTTAGGAAATTAATCATCCCATGTTTCTTTTGATTTTTATACTATTGTGCTTTTATATCTTTATAAATAGGACAAAAATACTATAGAAACAAAAGAAAATAAAGACATTCAAAACACTAACACTGTTGTTACCTTAGAGAAGTCATCATCAGAAAGCTTGCAAATGGATACATCTTTTGGACGATTGGAAACTTGTAGGAGTGTTTCACCATTTGTTGAAGCTCTCTTTATGCCTGTGATGATAAAAGTTACAACACACAAAAGAAGGTTTAGTCATCCAAGACAGGAACTTTATAGCATTCACTGAAAGAACATTCGCCAAAAGACTGATCTAGTTTCATGTCCAGTGCAAGTGATAGTAAGGAGATATATATAATTAGATGAATCCTAGATCTTCTGAGCTACTCTTATCTATCTTCCCATAAGCTGTCTTAACATGGCCTAGACTTGGAATCAACTTCATTAAAAGAGTAATTTACATTTCCCACCGGGATGGTTTTTGAAATTAAAGTTCATAATGGGGAGTAAATTATGGAGTTTTTTTTTTTTTTTTTTTTTTTTTTTTTTTTTTTTACACTTAGTTTCCTCAGGTTATATAGTATTTATTTGACACTTAGATTTTCATGTTATTAGAACCAATTCCTAAAACTACAAGCCACTGCTATATGACAAGCCACATCTTTAAGGCATTCAAACGCCACAAATTTGTGAAACCCAGAATCTAGTACTACTTTTATGTGTATGATCCATGTAAAGGTTTTTCGGTCCAAGCAGAAAATTCCGCACCACATTTGTACCTAAGTTGTTTTAGTGATTAAAAGTATTAAATAAAAAATTGTTGTTATAATAAAGAATTAAGCTTTGCCATAATTTTTACTCAGAAACAACATTATGTTATTAAAGTAAATTCAGAAGTGACAAACGTAACAATAACTCTCTGGAACAGCTATGACAGCAAAGATCCCTGTAACTATTAGTTATTCATAATTTGTAGCCATTAATAAGGAAATTACCTTTAACTTGCACAAGCTGATGAGTATTTTTTTGCAAGTAGTCATTTGGGTCTGACTTTATTCTCACAAAACTTCCCATTAATTTGCCTTCAAAAGTTTCAGGCTGCTTCAACAGCTCTTCCACTAAACTCCTCTTCAAATAGACAAGCTTGATGTTTTCAACAACTATGGATGCAAAACAGCTTCGCTGTACAACTGGAGTTACAATTGGAGTTGATTCCTTCAGAGATATTCCATCTGAGCTCAACTTTCTTTGCCTTTTAGAGGGGAACAAAACACCTTCATCCCTTTCTTCTGAACTACACCCAAACTC
Organism: Quercus lobata; assembly: GCF_001633185.2. Taxonomy (NCBI): domain Eukaryota; kingdom Viridiplantae; phylum Streptophyta; class Magnoliopsida; order Fagales; family Fagaceae; genus Quercus; species Quercus lobata. Next base: position 102,384,334 of record NC_044905.1, on the reverse strand, counting down.
AGATTCCTCCCATTGCTCAAGGTTCACAGCAAAGTGAGCTTTCAGGAGGTTATGTATACTATTTTTAATCACCGACTTTCTTCCTAAGAGAGATTGTAGCCTCTCATCACAAAGAACTCTCTTCTTTTTTTCTGGGTCAAAAAGCTTGTTCTCTCTACAATAATCAGTAATGATAGTCGTAACATCATTTTGTGATAATTCTTTGGTTGAATCTTTACCGATAGAAGAAAGAAATTCTATGAGAGGTCTTGAGCCCCATCCAATGAACTCCTTTTTCTTTGATTTTGCCTTCTTTTTCATTGCACTTTTATCTCCCTTGGATCTCTTCCTTTTTCCCACAGCCTTGTTTTCTACTATATCATCCAGGTCCTCATAATCAGATACTATAAGGTGACTTTCTTCGTCAAATTGATCATCGTCTTCATCTTCTTCCCCTTCACAAGTTTCATTTGAATCATAGCCAGCCCTGTAGTTCTTATTCTTCTTCAGTAATTTATCTGCGGAATGGACATGCTTTGAAGTTAACCCTTCCTTTTCTTTGATTATCTCCCAATATTCCTTGAAAAGGCCCTCATATGTATCTCTATCTTTGAAGTCTATCTTGCCCTGTATCATAACCAGATAGCTAATGGGAAAAAAAGTAACAAGACTTAAATTTATTTGGCCAAACCAATAAGACACTTATTGAAAGAAGAAAAAGAACCCTCAAGAAGCTGAAACAAAAGTAGGAAAACTGATTATTTGAATCCATTGATGAAAATAAGGTTTAGGTTATTTGCAAAATATAATTATGCCTTTTTTTCACCTGAGACTTAACCTTCATAATCTAAAGATCAGCATTAAATTCTCATCTTTTCATTTCACTTACAAGCCACTTATCCTTGTAATGAACTTTGGCAAGCTATAGGCTGAAGAGCTATTTTCTTTTGTTATTAAATCACTAGTTCTGTGAATGATTGGGAGAACTTCCTTAAAAAAATTATTTTGAAAAATTCTGAATGTAACAAAAATGGAAACAATCAAACAAAAGAGATAAGATAGGATTATGTCAAGACAGCCATTCTCGCTCTCTCTCTCTCTCAGCATTTTTCTTTGTCTAAGACTCTATGTTGCTCCTCTCTTGTATACTTATGGACTAAAAAAGTGGATTCTTGGTGGCTTTTAGACTTTTAGTTGAATTAAAAAAAAGGAAAAACAATATAAGAAGATAGTTGAAGAAGCAACAAATCCTGAATACAAGAAAGAACGAATTAGAGATGTTTTATATGGTACTGGCATGTCTAATGTGGTTAATTTGGCAGGAATGTAAAAAATGAACTTTTGAAGATATTGAGAGGCCCCTAGATCTGGTAAAGTCTCTGCTAGTAGGGACTTTGTTTGAGTGGTCTTGTATTTGGGGTTTTACGCAATGTATTTCTATTTTTGATTTCTTACAATCTGTTAGCATTTCTTATTGATTTGTTAATATTGTTTCAAGTACAGTGTGTTCATCATTGTGAACACAGAGTACATTTTTATTTAATAAAACTTCTATTACCTATTAAAAAAAAAAAAAAAAAAAATTCAAATTAGAGATGTATTTCCAGAGTCAGACAACCATACCCCATCAAAGTCGACATCGATGTTTTCTTCTATAAGTTGTGCAAGAATCAAGCAGTGATTGCAAAATCCTTTCTTCCCTCTAACACATGCAAACTCAGCATCACAGATGCAGCGTCCACAAACAGCATTTGGGCAACAAAAGCACTGAAATTTTGAGTTTTTCTGGCAAATGAAGCAAGAATGCCAACCTAAAATATAAAACTTTAGCTTTTTATAAGCAGGTACAACTACAATGATGCAAGCATAAAATAGAGGGGCTAATAAAAAATACTAAGAAAGCACCACAAAGTACTATAGAAAGGCTTAGTTTATTTAGAAAGTAAAGTAATTTGCCGATGAAGTGGAGCTGAAAGATGATCTATCTTCCGTAACTGCACAAATTTAGGATGAAAAAAACATTGACATAATATGATGGAACATATTTTCTCTATCAATTGCAAAGTTGGGTATGCATTTTTCATTATTTGAGGTAAAAAATCATAGTAATATTACTTAATTCAATATCCAATAGGCAAAAATTTGGTCCAGATTTAAATGGTGCTATTTCCCTAAACCATTAAGATAATGTGGCAGGTGTGACATCTAGGATAATCAAAATGGGGAAAAGGTTGTGGCACACATATCATATGTATCATACATAAAAAAGGGATGTGTTGTCAGGCTCCATGTATTTCACATATACCTAATCTGCATGATGCTTGAACAGTAGAATTCATTCAAAATGACAGAATATTACACAGAAGTATCATCATAGATAAAATTTAGTAGCTAACCGCAAGTCCAGCGATCTACAGTCTTCACAAAAGAATCATCTCTTCCCACACAATGAGGATGATACGCTTTAAGACAATCCCTGAAAGAAATGAATATGCTATAAAAAAAAAAACTGAAAATGTCTTTTGACACCACACCAAAAAGTATATTTTATATGAAAGTTCTTAGGAGAGAGACATAATAATTTCCAATTATATTTGAAAGTTCTTAGGAGAAAGAGATGTATCAGTATCCAGTTATATAGGATATATAGGAATTTATACATCTGACCAGCATCACTAATCACCTAGCCCGTTAGAAACATAGCATGCTTGTGCTAGCAAAGACCAAGTTTGTAGCAGGGAACTGGTAACCAGAAATCAAATATGCACCATGACAAGTTTCTTAATTCTGAAAACTAAAAGTAGATATATAATTCCTTTGATCAAACATGTAAGATATTAGCAAAATCATAAATTTGAACAGACTTTCAAATCATCCGGTGCCATTAGTAATATATCATAGTAATACTCGTGTGCCTAAATGCCAAGCTTGTATCTAAATACTGTTTACCACAAAGCAAATGTATTAAATTACAAGTTTCTTAATTCTGAAACCAATATTACACCTACAATATCTTTGATGACTTAACCTAGCATTTTAAGTTTTATTTTAGACATATGGATCAGATTGTAGAGGTGGAAAACCAGCAGCAGTAAACACTTAGCAGCAGAAGTCATTAAGCTGCAGCAACCCACCATCAGAAAGGGTTGGTAATCAGGTAATGACAAGTTAATTTATCCAAATTTTGGGCAGATTATTTAAACATCATTCTAATACCACAAAAACAAAAGTGACCATATAAAATAAAAGGACCAAAATATTTCATCCAAATTTACTGTTCATTCAATCCAGGCACCACACCCTTGCTTTATATCACAGTTATAATAATAATTCCAAAGCCAATGAGCTACCCTCCACCACAGGTGCCTTAAATTCCTCACTCAATCATATGCATGGCACGTGCAACAAAATCCAACAAACAAACATGTTTGATACTGATTTGGACACCCCATTATTTTATTTTATCCAACTCTCTCTTCCATAGCATTGTAAATGACAAAACTGCCCTTATTACTAAAGATTGAGAGGACCAACTTTTGAATTTTTTTAAATAAATAATTGGCATGCCCAAATGAAAAAAGTTGTGGTTTTTTTGAGAACTCACTTGTACTCACAGACCATGAGCAACCCTCCATCTTTGCAGATGAAGCAGTAATCTTCTGCAATCTCTTCCTTCTTTCTCCTATTCTTCCTTGCCATAATCTTTGAACCAAACACTATCTAACTTCCAAAATTAATCCCAGGGCAACCCAAATCCTTGAAACTCAAAAGCTGAGAAACCCTGTCAAATAAACAAGAAATATCAGATATACATACACCATCTCTCTCTCTCCCCACCACGATCAAGTTAAACTAAACTTATGCTAAATTATCACAGTCCCATTTGCAAAAAAGAAGCAAAGAATGTAACAATAAATTTGCAAATCTAAGGGAAAAGAGAATTAATCATAAAAAGTAATGTTGAATGAAAGCCTAAAAATATATGTATAACACAATAATATAAAACAAAACAAAAGATATATTAAACGAAATACTAGAACAGCATTCTGGGCAATATATGAAATTCTTTATTATACATTAAAAAAAAACCAACTTGTGAGAGATAGACCTTATAAAATCAGAAAAGTAATTTAAGATGTTCCTTCTCTGAAAGTTGACGCTTTTTTTGTCTCTCTAAAACTTGGTCATCACAGAAATGACCTTTTTTTAATTTGGGTAATTCTATGAAGACCCATCTGAGAAAAAAGACCAAAAAAATAGAATAAAGCACAGACCTTTACCTTTCAAATTTGCAAACCAAACAGCTAAAAATGTTGCAATGAAGCTTGGGTGGAAGACCCTTGTGAAATGAAGAGCTAAAAAGATTGTGTTTGAGACTTGAGCCAGCGAGAAAACACAACAATGTTGGGTGGCAACCGTGGCATTGGGATTGTATTTATAGTGGGTTTTCACTTTTCAGCGTTTATGTCAGAGGATTTGCGTCAAGTGTCAGACGTTAATATCATTATCCAGGTTCTGGATTATTAAAATAAAAAAAAATTTCATGTTCTGAAAAATCTGCATTTTCTTTTTTCGTTTTGTTTTTACATAGTAAATTAGTAATAGTAGTACTCTTTTTTTTTTTTTTTTGAGAATCTGTAATAGTAGTACTCTATTGCCAAAAAATAGGCCAAATAAATTTTGACCTTTTCAATATAAATCTCAAGGTAAAAAAATATAATGTTGATAAATTAAGATTTAAGTAGGTGATTTTTTCTTTCCTAAATGGAATTTAGACTATTTAACGTCGTTTGAGATGACATCTTACGTAGGCACTTAGACTATTTAACGTCGTCTGAGATGGGTTTTTTTGTAACAAACTGCATGTGACGCCATTTTCATTATGAGTCCATAACCATATAAGAAAAGTAACTGTTACATAATCTAATAAATCTGGTTTGAAGAAATCGAGGCTTTAGCAGCAAGACGTGTGGTGAAACTTGCATGCAAGATTGGACTTTGGGATTTGTGAATTTGAAGGAGGCTCATCTTATCATCTATGATCGTAAATAGCCACAATGGATTGCACAAAAACTATGGGATGGTATCGATTTAGTCATGTAAGATTAGTAGAAAATTCAATAGCTGATGCATTGACAAAGCTTGCAAAGGAAATAGAGGGTGAATCAATTTTGAATGGAATTGGTTCCTACACATCTTGTAAACTTGCTTAAGTGTATTTGTGATAAACAACTTATATCTTCATCTAAAAAAGAAATTTTACTTTCAAAATCAACCTTTTATTGAACAATCAATGTTAGGTGTTAGTGTTAGGGGTACAAAAGAATTTTATAATTTTTTTTGTCGCAACTTATTAATTGGTAAATTGTGATTAATACCATATTAGGTTTGCATAGTTCACTACTAACACTATTGTAATTATACTCAAATTATAACATGCTAATTAATTGGAAAGAAAAAATTTAAGTGAACAAAAAAGTAAAAAATTGTCCCATAAACTTTTTTTTTTATATTTCTAAGTCATTTTTTTCAAAAAAATAAACCACTTAAAAAAGCAAAAAAAAAAAAAAAAAAAAATTGTATCACACAAACACTTAGAGATATAATGAGTACAATATATGTCTCATTTAAAAGAAGAGATAAACATTAATTAAAATTTAAAGTAGGTAATTTTTCTTTTTCAAATAGACTATTAAGTGTCGTCCAAGGGAGCATCTTACGTAACAAATTACATGTAACACCATTTTCGTTGTGAGGTCCATAACCATATACTAGCCTCTGAGCACGCGCGTGATGCACTCATGCGTGTGCTCAGAGGCTCTTCTATTTTTTGGGTAAAGGTTAATTTAGAGCATTTATAATAATTTGGGATTACTACATTTTTCAATTACCAAAAAAACTTAGGGTGTGATAAGTATTATGTGTGGAGAAATAATTTTTCATCACACCTCTAGATTTTTTTGTAATTGGAAATATAAGTAATCCCAAGTTATAATAAATGCTCTAAATTAACCCTTACCCAAAAAATAGAAAAGCCTCTGAGCACGTGCTCACGCGCATGCTCAGAGGCTAGTCAATACTTATATTGTATTTTATAAGGTACGTAACATTTTCTATGGAGTAATAAATTAATAAGATTTTTGTTAAAGGAAATGCTCCTAAAAATATCCTAAAATTTAGTAACTACCCATCCACGTTTTTTTTTTTTTTTTTTTTTTTTTGTGTTTTTTCCTTTTTGGTGTTGTTGATGTTGTTCTTTTTTTCAAATTTTATGTATGACAGTTGTCATTTTTTGTCTATTCCTAAAATGTAGTTTTTTTTTTTTAATCCTAAAATTTAGTCATTTACTACACATCCATAACATAAGTAAATAAAAGCTTAAATTGAAAATTTTATGGCAAGAGATACACGTTAATTGTATAAAACCACAATTGTATTTTGAGATTTTTTATTTTTAATAAATATTAAATGGTGCTTTAACCTTAACAAAAGGCTAATACAATTGGGAATTAATGATTAGAAGTATCTAGAAAAAAAATTGTATAAAAACTTCATGATTGTTTGTTGAGAAGAAAAAAAAAATACCATAAAGTATTATTAAAGGTGGTTTAACAAAAACCCAATATAATAATGAACTTTTATTTTAATTCATCAATGCTGTTCTTCTAAATTTTTTATTGAACAAAAGTACACTAAATGTAGTTTAAGTTCATAGCAATAGGAACAACATCCATATTCACGTTTAACTTAAAATTCAAGTTTTCCTTTTTTTTTTTTCTTTTTTTTTTTAATCTCTTCCATATTTTGGGGGAAAAAAAAACTTCTACTATAAAACCACTACTATAAATTCTCTATCCATATCCTTATATTTAGGCACTAATATATCTGATTTTGAAAGAAAATAAAAGGCTAAATTTTAGGGAAATTTAAAAGATTAAGGTGGGGAATTGGTGTGACCCTATACTTATTTAAAAGTTTATCAAAAAAAGAAAAGAAAAACTATAGGTTTAAAAAAAAATCTCATGTTCTATCCATGAACTATTTAAAAAAAATCCCACTTTCTATCCCACATTTAAAAACTACCCGACCACCCTTTTTTTAACCCAAATTCACGTTTTCCTCTTTTTGTTTTTTTTTGGTAAATCTCTTCCATATTTTGGAAAAAAAAAAAAAATCTTTCTTTTCGACTCCTCGTGAGGAAAAGAGGATTTTGAGGGGCTATTGTGGGGGTCAGTTAGTCAGGAGGTATTATTAAAACTGTACGAATTGGACCTATGGCCCAATCCGAGGATATTAACTAATCCGAGGGTGGTCAAATAAGGTTATAATGGGAATGGTATAAGAAGAAAATTAAAGATAGTATGTGATAAGTCCAACACACGTTCGAGGAGAAAAGTTATCTCGGAAATGGGGATCCAAGGTAAGTAAGAATGTCTTATCATCTCAAACATTCTTCAAGGTTGCATCACAACTAGGAGTTGGATGTTGGACAAGGGATGAGTAAAGGGAAGAAACAAATATCTTCAAAAGTTACTACCTCCACATTAAATGCTTCTCAACTAACTATCTAGCCGCATTAATGTGGAGGTGATAACTGAACAGTGGCCAAGCAGCCTTATAGCTACTAGTTGATGGTTCTGGGAGGTGTTGGATGGGATAAAAAGGAGTTCCTTGCATCTAACCTACACATGTATGGTGGAGATGACACGAAGATTGTAGTATATAGCATGGGAAGGTGGCCTAAAGGCGCAGGAGGGGAAAAAATCAAGAAATCTTTGTAAGAATACTGTGAACTCTTGTAACTTTGTTCATATCCAAGACATTATAACATAAGCTCCTCAGGCCATGCCAATGACAAATTTTCTTATCCTATTTGTGTTTAATAGTCTTAAACCAGCATCTTTTATTGTCTTTCTTCTGGAGTAGAACTAGTTCTTTCACCCACGCTCTACAAATTCATTGTTTGGGCTTATTGGGCTAAAACTCAATCCTATACTGGGTCCAATCCAAATTTAGTCCTTACATCTTATATTTAGGCACTAAAATATCTGATTTTGAAAGAAAATAAAAGGCTAAATTTTAGGGAAATTTAAATGCTAAAAAATTTAAATTGAATTTGACATAGAATTATACAAATGATAAATATAGTTTCTATTACAAAATAAATTTTTTTACAACAATTTCTTAGATAACAATCACTTTATGTGAGGTTTAATACATATAATAATTCTTGTAAAATCTCTCATCCGAACTTATCTATTCCATTCCAATGACTCCTCAATGCAATCCAAAAAATTTGTGCGTACGTGAACTTGAGAGAGATAAAAGAATTAGGAGTAAATCAAGTATTAAAAAAAAAAAAAAACTTTAATCAACAAACCAAAGTTAGCATGCGTGTTATTAAAGATAATAGCATAAGTTTGTTAGAGTTTGTGTTTGATTTAAATTTTGATGAGATCATTTTTCCTGAAAATCCTATTAAAATTGTTTAAAATAAAGATAAAGATTTTTTAGAATTTAAAATCTTATCACCACATCATCAACTATTTAAATAAATAACTAATGGAGATCTAAAAAAAAAAAAAAAAAAAAAAAAGGAGTTAACATTTCAAAATTACATTTAAAAAAAAAGAAAAAGAAAAAAAGGGAGTTAACGTGATACATATATATATATAAATAGAACTCAAGGTTGCTACATACCTAAATAAAAAATAAAAAAATTTAATGCCAAAAACATATACAATGATGGTAAAAAAAACTTCCTTAAAAAGAAAAAAAAATTGAGGAAGGAGAAGGAAATAGTAATTGATCATTTATATTTTGATCATTAATCAGGGAGTATTAATTGTGGTAACTATTTTTATTTCAATTCCAAAATTTTAAATAAAATGTAAATAAAGGCTACTAAAGGAGGTAAGGGAAGCCGTACTATTTAACTATTTACGAATGATTTTGAATACTTCTTTTGTAGCATAAAGTAGCTCTGTCTTTGGATCACAATACCTACAACATGAAATGAAAATTCATTAAGAAGTATAGTGGTAGAGTATATGAAGGAACCATTCATTTCAAAATTACATTTAAAAAAGAAAAAAAAAAAGGAGTTAACGTGATAAAAATAAAAATAAAACTTAAAGAGAGTCAATCATAAAAAAAAAAAAAAAAAAAAAAAAAAAAACAAAGAGGAACTTGCAAAAGATAGAACCTAAAAATTTGTTGGAGTTTTTGACAGTAAATGTCTTTAATCTAAAGAAAAAGAAATGAGGATGTAGAGCTAAACTAAATATCTTCAATTTGAAGAAGAATGAGAGATAGAAAGTGGGATAGAAATTGCAAAGTGTGCGTAAGTTTGTGGGTCTTAAAGTGTAAGAGTTTTAATTTACATATTTATCCTCGTTAGTTGAAAACTTGTAAGTGGGTATGATGAAGGTATTTTAGACATAAAAAATGAGGAATCTAAACAGGGAAGCCCTTTAGAGCATCTCCAGCAGATGTGGCAAATTTTTATACTGTTTGAAGAATGAACAGTGACTTTTACCTTTTGACTACCCACTTTTTCAAATATATTTTCCAACAGATTCTCTATCTCATTTAAATATTATTTTTTTATTCATTATTTATTCTTTTTTTAACAACTACACATCTTCTAACATTTTTTTATTCAATACTTGATTATTATAATAGGAAAAAAACATTTGAAGAATGAACAGTAGCCCATCAGACTTGATGAGCTACTGTTCATGAACCAAAAAAAATTCTAGATATAGAGAGTCCATTGAAGACCTATTTTGTGGGTTTACTCTCTATAGTAGAGAAGATTTTGTATTTAACTCTCTTGTTGTAGATGCTCTTAAATAGTAGTATAGAAGAGGACTAACAGTTACACGATATAATAAATCTATTTTGAAGAAGTCGAGGCTCTAGCAATAATGCATGCGATTCAATAGGTGTAACAAGCAGAAACCATGGGATGGTAGTTGTTTAGCCTTGCAAAAGATGAGAAGGAAATCAATGGCTCATGCATTGGCAACGCTAGCAAAAGAGGCAGAGGGTGAATCATTTATTTATGGATTTATTTTTAATAGAAGAGGAGGGTGAATCTATGTGCATGGAATCAGTTTTAGCACATCTTCTAAACTTGCTCTGGTGTTTTCGTAATAAACAACGTCTACCTCATCTAAAAAAAAATTGTTTACAAAGTCAACATTTTGTAACAATTTCTTATGTGGAAAGTTGTGATTAATGCAAAATCATTTTCACATAGTTCACTATTGATACTATTTTAATTATAAAAAAATCATAAAATGCTAACTTAAGATAAAAACCTGAAAATTTTCTCCTAAACTAATTATTATTATTATTATTTTTTAATTTGGTTCAAAGTCCAAATTTTCAAATAACTCACTTTGAAACAAAACTAAAGAATAAATAATATATCTTTTTTAGTTATTTATTGAATAATGTTAGGGATACAAAAGTGTAAGGACTCAATTTGATTCCCAAGCCCAAAGGATGTATGAACTTAGACCCAAAGAGCCCGATACAATAAATTTGTAGAGAGTGGGTTGGAAAACTGGGTTTTAATGAATCAAACCACAAGCAAAGCGGATCCAAATGACAAAAAAAATGAAGATAGACTAGTTTAACCTAAAGAAAATTGTCCTCGACACAATTTGAGGAGAACAGTTTTTATATATTTCTTCTCAAGTTTGATTACAAGTTCAACTCTTGATTGCTACAATATTTTTTTTTAATTTCTCGATCCTCTCTCTTCAGGGTCTCCTTTCTGTTTTATACTACATTCCTTCTTTCCTCTTTTTTCTCCACATGTAGGGCAAATTGTTGATCTTGATACTTGTCCTATCAGCACCTTCTTGAAGTTTCTGGTAGTAGCTGTAAGGCTGAAAATTACAGTTTAGGTATCACCTCCACATTAACGTGGCTAGAGAGTTAGTTTAAGAGCATTCAATGCAATGGTAGCAGTTTTCCCTTAGATATTTCCCAACTCCTATTTGTCCTGTAAGTTCACAAAGCATATCCTCATCAATAGAACTACTTAGAACGTCACCTTGGATGACAGAACACACTTTCTGACCTCTACTTCGTTAATTAAGGAGATTCACCTCCTCGGCATACTTCCCCCACCTTTCACAGTCATAACTTGCTCGTGAAGTTCAAAGTCTTATATCTTCCTTACTGTTGATCTGTCCTCGAACCACTGAGCCTCCTTAGCCAAGCCCAATGCCCAACATATATTTTTGGGCCCCTTATCCCTACAAAAAGAATTTTACAATTTTTTTTCACAATTTAAATAGCAAATTGTGATTAATCTAATGTCATTTCTGCATGTTCACTGTAGGGACACAATTTGTAACGACCCACAAAATAGTGCAGGGTTCGCATGTTAAGGCCCAAACAATACAATTTATAGAGAGTGGGCTTGTGAGGCTAGGCCTTGGTCACCGGACAGTGGTTTAGCCATGGTCAACCATGGTGTCTATGGAAATTTACATGAAGGCGAATCCTAACGAATTTAACGAGATCTTCTTTTGGTGGCAACAATGAATGGTCCCCTTTTTAGACCCTTGTCCGAGGAGCTTTATGTCCTCCCCTTCCCCTTTGGTTCTCCTTCCCTCTTATACTAGCGTTTACCCCTCTTCTAATGTCCACATGTCAACTCCATTTTCTAGGGTTGAGACTTGTCCTATCCGCCCATACCTAGAGTGGTTGGGAGTAGTTGTAAAAGCTGGATAGCATGGTCGAAGGCATGGACCTGTCAGACGCAGGATTCTTTATTGCTGTATTGACAGCTTTTTCCCTTGACCTGCTCCTGCACTGAGCTCATCCTTTTTCTTTAGGTGTCCTATGGGAGGCTGAGTGTGAGATCGTTCTCGGCCACATCCTTGGGCCTTTTGGGGCTTTCATTATGCATCCTCGGCAATAAGTCTCCTCGGCTTGGGTTTTGGGCCCTAATGTAAAGTGGGCCGGGACCACAAATTCTCCGGCCCCACAATAGCCTCTCAAAATCCTGCTGCCCGACCTCTTGGTTGGGGAGGAGGGTTTTGGTGATGTCGGGCCCAAACCATGGCTTGCCCAGCTCTGCACTTCATTAATGTCGGTGTTTCTCCATTTGCATGGGAGGTGCGCCGAATTATGAGACATCCCTTTAGATTTACTCACGCGGCGTCCTCGACGTTTCAGTGCTCGAGGCGCGTCTTTAATATGTCCTCTTCACGAGGCTATCCAAATCTTATGGTTGCAGACGGCGTTGGGAGTTGAGCAAAAGCAGTCTCGTCTGTAGCATTTCTTGGGAACCTGCGTAGATTAAATGCAGCCAACTTGCCCTCTATATAAGAAGCAGGATAGGAGGTTACTCCTTTTACATACAAACCCTTCGGCCCCTTCAAATTCTTAATCCTTCAGCTGTGCTCCCGGTCTTCATCTCCGGTGCAATCAAACCTTAGAGTAATATGCTTGAGGCACGAGTGGGGGTGAAGGAACCACACCCGCTCCAGAAGCACTAGGTCTCTCCGAGTCTCAGGATGGCGCGGTCAGGGCAGGGAAGACAGAGACTCAAGACAGCTCTCCGCTTTCACAAGATGAGAGCGATTCCTCCGCCTCTTTCAGTCAAAATCCGAAGCAGGTACTGGTCGGGTCAGATTTTTGATGCGACAGCAGTGGGATTTCCCGTCATCAGCACCATCCGCTCTATTGCGAGCGCTACTAATATGGAGGCTCATCAACTTCCTGCGTGGCCACTTACGAATATCCAGCTCCCTGCACCTTTTCTTCAAAAATGTTAATCCCACGTTAAGTTCTTTTGCTGCCTGAGTTATGGGCATGTAAAAGTATTGAGAAATGGTCTCCTTAGACAACATTTCGAAACTGCTGCATCTCTCTTCTCTGCAGCTCTTCTTCTGCTCCTCCTTCTCTCCTTTGTATCTTTTCTTTTTGCTTATGTAGTTAGCTTTTGGTATAGGCTTACTTAAGCTCCTTCATTGTACGTTGTACATTATACTAGTTCTTTGTCTTAATGAAAGGCGATTTTGTTTCATTCTAAATATTTTTCTTTTCTGCAGTAATTACTTTGTGAATGTATGTATTTCACGTGTATTTTTATTTAACGATATTTGGGGTAGGAGACCTTGCAACAAAAAGCTATTAATTGGAACTTATTGAGACTATCAAATATAATAACACCAACCCACAGTAGGTTAAACTTATGAGACTAACCGAGATAACAATTGAGTGCTCCGTAATGCGCGTGAGGTAGTCGTCCGAGAATGAGAAACCCAAAATAATCCATCCGATAAGGTTGCCGAGTAGTGAGGGACTTTGGCCATGTTTTTGATAACACCTGGCCTCTGATCCGAGGATAGACTGGGACTTCCATTCGGTTTAGGGATTAACCCAATTATTAATGGGTAACCCCTCCATGGGACAGAGTCCGGGCACCATACAATGTCCGAGCTGTGTCCAAAACTTAGTATTTTTCTTCTAAGTAGTTGGTTTCCCCATAGGCTTGAGTCCGAGGACCATACAAGGTCTTGGTCCTGTCCAAAACTTGTAGTTTTTCTTTTAAGTAGTTGGTTTTCCCATAGGCTTGAGTCCGAGGACCATACAAGGCCTTGGTTCTGTCTAAAACTTGTAGTTTTTCTTTTAAGTAGTTGGTTTCCCCATAGGCTTGAGTCCGAGGACCATACAAGGCCTTAGTTCTGTCCAAAACTCGTAGTTTTTCTTTTAAGTAGTTGGTTTCCCCATAGGCATGAGTCCGAGGACCATACAAGGCCTTGGTTCTGTCCAAAACTAGTAGTTTTTTTTTTAAGTAGTTGGTTTCCCCATAGGCTTGAGTCCGAGGACCATGCAAGGCCTTAGTTCTGTCCAAAACTTGTAGTTTTTCTTTTAAGTAGTTGGTTTCCCCATAGGCTTGAGTCCGAGGACCATACAAGGCCTTGGTTCTGTCCAAAACTCATAGTTTTTCTTTTAAGTAGTTGGTTTCCCCATAGGCTTGAGTCCGAGGACCATACAAGGCCTTGGTTCTGTCCAAAACTTGTAGTTTTTCTTTTATATCATTTTTATTTTTATTTTCGAGGATTAGCCCCTCGACTAAGATGGGGGGCGTTAGCTTGATGTTGGAAACCCCTAGAGTTGCCCGTGCCATTGACACTGCGAGGTATAGCCCCTAGCGGAAATTTATGTCGGGACAACAACAGCGTGTTGCTGGAAATGGAGGAGCTTTCGCAGACCCTTGTTTGACAGAGGCTTGACTCTGCCACCACCTGTGCCAACGCGCAAGCCTTCCCACAGACGGCGCCAATTGTAGAGACACAATTTGTAACGACCCACAAAATAGTGCAGGGTTCGCACGTTAAAGGCCCAAACAATATAATTTGTAGAGAGTGGGCTTGTGAGGCTAGGCCTTGGTAACCAGACAGTGGTTTAGCCATGGTTAACCATGGTGTCTATGGAAATTACATGAAGGCGAATCCTAACGAGTTTAACAAGATCTTCTTTTGGTGGCGACAATGAATGGTCCCCTTTTTAGACCCTTGTCCGAGGAGCTTTATGTCCTCCCCTTCCCCTTTGGTTCTCCTTCCCTCTTATACTAGCGTTTACCCCTCTTATAATGTCCACGTGTCAGCTCCATTTTCTGGGGTTGAGACTTGTCCTATCCGCCCATACCTAGAGTGGTTGGGAGTAGTTGTAAAAGCTGGATGGCATGGTCGAAGGCATGGACCTGTCAGACGCAGGGTTCTTTATTGCTGTATTGACAGCTTTTTCCCTTGACCTGCTCCTGCACTGAGCTCGTCCTTTTTCTTTAGGTGTCCTATGGGAGGCTGAGCGTGAGATCGTTCTCGGCCACATCCTTGGGCCTTTTGGGGCTTTCATTATGCGTTCTCGGCAATAGGTCTCCTCGGCTTGGGTCTTGGGCCCTAATGTAAAGTGGGTCGGGACCACAAATTCTCCGGCCCCACATTCACTATTAACACTTTTTAAATTATATACAAATCATAATATGCTAACTTAAGTGAAAAAAGATTTAGGTGAGCAAAAAAGTAAAAAATTTCTCCTAATTTTTTATATTGGTTTCTAAGTCCTTCTTTTATAATAAATCACTTAAAAACTAAAAAAAATAAATTGTATCATAAGAATAGTTAGAGATACAATGAGTACAATATATGTCTCATTAAAAAAAGTTGATCACCATAAATCAAGATTTTGATGATTATATTTTCACTCAATATATACCATTTTCACCTTTTAACTTTGAAAATCGAGTATAATTTTGACAAGTATGATAGAAATAAATGAGATGATACATTATGTACATCTGGTAAAAAGAACTTTGTAATTTTTTATTTTAAAAACAAGACATGTTAAAATAACTTTTTAAAAATTTCATGTTTTGGAAATTTTGCAATCTTTTAATGTAAAACAAGAGAAAAAAGAGTTTTTTTTTTTTTTTTTTTTTTTTTAAGGTAAAAAAAGAGATAAACATTAATTAAAATTTAAAGTAGGTAATTTATTTATTTATTTATTTATTTTTTTGAGAAACTAAGTGACGTCTGAGGTGGCATCTTACGTAACAAATTGCATGTAACGCCATTCCCCTTGTGAGGTCCATAAACACATAAGATGAGTAACCGTTAGTCAGTTACACAATATAATAATTCTATTTTGAAGAAATTGAGGCTCTAACAATAATGCATGCATTACAATTGGCGCAATAAGCAAAAACCATGAGATGGTATCGTTTTAGCCATGTAAAAGATGAGAAGGAAATCAATTGCTCATGCATTGACAAATCTTGCATAGGACATCGAGGGTGAATCTATCTGCATGGAATCAGTTTCAACACATCTTGTAAACTTGCTCTAGTGTATTTGTAATAAACAACATCTAACTCATCTAGTTATTTATTGAACAATGTTAGGGATACATGTACAAATGAATTTTACAATTTTTGGTCATAACTTAAGTGACAAATTGTAATTAATGTAACATCTTTTCTTCATGTTTCACTATTAAAACACTATTTTAATTATACACAAATCATAACATGCTAACTTAATAAATAAAAAAACCTTAAGTGAACAAAAAAGTAATAAATTGTATCATACGAATACTTAGAGATACAATGAGTACAATACATGTCTCATTAAAAAAATGTTGATCATGATAAATCAAGATTTTGATGATTATATTGTCACTCATCTTAAACTATTTTCACTTTTTAACTTTGAAAATTGAGTATAATTTTGATAAGTATGATCAAAATAAATGAGATAATACATTATGTTTCATTTGGTAAATTTTTTTAAGCAAGACATGTTAAAAAAATAACTTTATAAAGATTTCATGTTTTGGAAATTTTGTAATTTTTTAGTATAAAACTAGAAAAAAAAAAGATTTTTTAAAGGTAAAAAAAGAGATAAACATTAATTAAAATTTAAAGTAAGTAAATTTTCTTTTCCAAATAGACTATTAAGTGTCGTTTGAGGTGGCATTTTGCATAACAAATTGTATGTAACGTCACTCTTATTGTGAGCCCATGATCATATAAGAGGAGTAAACGTTAGTCAGTTACACAATATAATAATTCTATTTTAAAGAAATCGAGGCTCTGACTGTAATGCATGCATTACAATTGGCGTGATAAACAGAAAGCCATAAACCATGAGATGGTATCGTTTTAGCTTGCCAAGTAAAAGATGAGAAGGAAATCAATGGCTCATGCATTGTCAAAGCTTGCAAAGGACACAAGGGGTGAATCTATATGCATGAAATCAGTTTCAACACATCTTGTAAACTTGCTATAATGTATTACAAAGCACAATTATGGAAAAATTAACGCTCTTTTTGGTTAGAGAATCATTAATGCCCACACTAAAAAAGACACATTTGAATAAAAAAAAATAATTTCTATAAAAAAAATTATTATTTTCAATTCACTTCACCTCCCAATATTTTGATTTTACTTACGATGTCAAGTTTATTATATATCCTCTCGAAGTGGCTAATGAGTACTTCACATAAATTCTATCATCTTATACCACCTTTAACAAATAAAGTTTAAAATGCTACATCAAGAGTCCTGTAATTTAGCTGATTGATACCTCCTAATATTTTCAAGACATCCAAGATTCATTATAGGGTTTTAATAGTGCAATAAGACTCACTGACAGACTACATTTCTTCTTCTTTTATTTGTTACTTTCCAATCTTGGCAAGTAAGTCAAATTCATTAAGGGGATTCAACTACTTAATTAAGATCTTTTACAGTATTTAAGATAATTCTATGGTAGAGAGTTTTTAGGTAACTTCGTTGCAAAGTTTATAAAATCTTATTTCTTATGAAATAAGTGAATTGAGTTTTATCACATTAATAATATTTAGAAAAAGATTGTCCGTCACAGTTTTGGTATCTATTTAATTATTAAATTATTAATGATGTGGTAAAATTTAACCAACTTATTTTTAAATGAATTGATAGAATATTTTAAAAACTCTATGGGCTCTAAAAGAATTCTAAAGATGCTCTCCGACTGGGTAAATCCCTTTCAGGTGTCAATGTTGATATGGAGGCAATTTGCCAACTTGTGATGCAGTCCTGAAATTCATCATCAACAACACACCTAATTGAAATATGCGAAGAAGAGGGATAAAACAAATCAATTAAACTCACTTCCATGATAATTTTTAATAAGAAAACCAAGAAAAAAAAGTGCAACTCAAGCTTAAAATATATATATGGTTGGGTTGGTCCAACATGCTAGTACAACTAGCAAGAAAGCTTTTTACTCCCAAATTTTTTAGGATTGGTTATGGATCATCAAGAACATTCTGTATTAGATCTATTCATAATCCAATATACTATTACATTCCCAAATTTATAGAAACAAATTATAGAAAAAATAAACATAATAAATAAGCATAATTGCTATACTCAATTTCCTAGGTGGTGGTCAAGGCCGTGAAGCAAGTATTTTCACCCCAAAAAAAAAAAACTTTAACCAATGCCACTTATCCATTGTTAATAACTAATTATGAAATGTAGTAAACAAGTTGGTTTTCTTATTGTCTTTGAGACTTTCGCTTGGACTTTGTGTAATTACATGCATCTTCATGTTGTTAAATGCTCTACATCATCCTATCCACAAAAAAAAGAAAAGCTCTACATCAACCTTAGGTAGAAGTAGAACTACTTACTATCGTACACTCTTGATACAATGATCACTCTATAAGTATAAGTGCTTGTGGATGTGGGGTGTAAGGATCGAGGTTCAAATCTCCAAGAGAAAGTTTCACACACTTATACATTTAGATCAGGCTAATTAAAGTTGAGTTTCTATCTTGTGAAAAAAAAAAAAAAAAAAAAAAAAAAAGTAGAACTACTTAAATGCAACAGCACCAAATTGGTAACGTATACAATCTCTGTTATTGAAAGAATAAAGTTTATATTTCCTACATAGTTTTTTTTTTCTTAAAATATTTCCTATATAGTTAGAAAACATGCAAGAAACAACTAACATTGTTGCAGATTTCACATTTAGAAAAGGTACGTACCTTTTTTTATTTTTTATTTCGTATGGTAACTTTTCCTTTTTTTTCTTTTTTCTTTTTTTAAATTTTTCATAAAAGCCTTTTCCTTTTCTTGAAGTCGAGTACTGTGTAATGTTTTTAAAAAAAATGTAAATTTGATATTATTAGATGGACCAAATTAGACTAAAATGGACCAAATTAGATCGAATAGGATCAAATTAGACTAAATAGTTTTTGCATATTTTTTTTATTGATTCAATGAGCTATCCCTCCTTTTGGAATTTTATTTTTGGTAATCATTAGTAACTCTATTGTCAAAGGAATATTATTATTATTTGTAATTCTTAGTTGTTATGCATTTAATGATAATTAATTACCAAGTGGTATTATTGATGGAAATTAATGCCTATGTATTATTATGATACTAAATTCTTTTTGCTAGTTTTTTTTTTTTTTTTTTTAATTATTAGTTCCATCTTCTTTGATTTTTTTAAATGATTAGTCAATTGAAAGGACCGAATTGGACCAAATAGAGAGAATAGGACTGAATAGAAACAAGGTAGACCGAATAGGACTGAATAAGAACAAATAGACCGAGGTAGACAGAATGAGCTGAAAAAGACTATATTGGACCGAGTAGACTGAAGTGGATAGATTGGACCTAAGTAGACCAAATAAGAGAAATTTGGACTGAATAGGACCGAAGTGGACAGAATGAACCGAATAGAACCAAAGTGCACAAAATGGACCAAATAAGACTAAAGCAGACCGAATAGCCCGAATAGGAATGAAGTGGATCAAAGTGGACATAATGGATTGAATAGGACCAAGGAGGACCGAATAGGACCAAATAAAACCAAAGTAGACATAATGGACCGAATAGGACCAAAGTGGACAAAATGGACCAAATAGAACCGAAGTGGATAGAATAGGACCGATGTAGATTGAATAGGGCCAATGTGGACTGAATGGATCAAAGTGGACTAAATAAGACTGAATGGGCCGAATTGAACTGAATAAAACTTTAGTGGAAAGAATGGACTAAATAGGACAGAATGGATTAAATTGGATCGAAGATTACAAAATGGACCGAGTAGAACCAATTTGGACCGAATAAGACATTTGAATATTTATCATTTTTATTGCATTTTTTGGGCTCATATTTCTAATTTATAATGTTTATTTTCTTTGTATTTTTTAGCGCAAAACTAAAGAGTTTAGCTCAAATGTAATAAAATTTCATACTTTTCAACCCAAAAATGAAGAAAAAAAGAAAAAGAAATTTTAAGCTAAACTTGAAAAGAAAACCTACAAAAGAATCAATTTAAGGCTCAATTAGTTTAAAATGTACTGAAGGGGGACCGAAATTGACTGAGTGGACTGAATTGGATTGAAGTAGACCTAATTGGACCGAATAAAAATTATTTAATTTTTAGGGAGAACAATTAAATTATCTTCAAAAAATTTTAGAGAAAAAATTATACATAATATTACGATACAAAATAATTATTTATTTCCAAGCATCGCGTGGGTCTACGACTAGTTTAATTATAATGAATAAGCCCAAGGGACACTTATAACTGTAGGATAATTTAAAAAAAAAAAAAAAAAAAAAACAGAATTTCAATTTATGACATCTACTTTTGATAATTGTGTCTTTTATCATTAGATTAAGATACCAATTTGTTTTTGGTGTAGACGAGGATTGAACCTCAAATTTCTTATTTAATCATCAGAGATTTTGCCAGTTGAACTAATTGGAACCCACAACTATAGAATACATGGAATCATTAAACTGGCAATTATAAAATAATATCATTGAAAGAAAAATGATAGAGAAACCGTATGAAACAATCATGGGCAAGGCAAATTAAAGCTTTAATCTCTTCATAATATGGCCAATGTGTAGTTAACTATTGGTGAGACAAATTATAACTCTGGCTTTGTGTGCCTTTTCCTTTTACAAGTAAGAACTTGTTAAGTGCAGCAGCTCTATGATCAGCTCTATGATTGGCATTTTTCTCATTCAAGAATATTATTATTATTATCCAGTGCCAGTGGATTCCTAGTGCACTTTGGGTTTATGGTTGTATTTGTTACAAGCATATACGTAATGGTATAGTTGCAAGATCCACCAGGTACTTGTCAGAATTACTAATATTAAAAAGTTGCATGTACAACAATTTTGCTGTCACCAGGTATAGTAGTAGTCAGTGATTCAGTGAATAGCAATGGCAGAAAAAATTAGTTGGGACACGCCGTATATTTGTGCACAAGAGAGGGAGAGTTGGAGCAAAAAAACGAAAAAAAAGAAAAGAAAACTTGGATACTTAAATTTATATATATATATATATATGATTTCATTGCTCACTCGATGAATGATGAGCATACCTTTAATGAAAGAGATTAATAAATCAGCACTAAAATTTCACATCTCTTTATGCCAAAAAATCACAAATGCAGGTCAGTTAATGACTTATATGTAGGGAAATTCTCTAGAAATCATGTACTACTCATTGGTGTAGTCGTTGGTCATCCATGCAAATGGACAATCCATCTAAATCGAATTTCTTGTCTTGCCCCGAGTCCAATGTACCTTCGCTTCTAGTTCTAAATGCTTGAACCCAATAGGTGCTAATATGCTGTAATACTGCCACTGGCCATGACAGCAAGTGCTGCAAATATAACCGTGTTTGCATGGAAATCATGGCAAAAACTTCAGATTCAGTAATTAGTGTGGTTTGTAGATCTCCTGTGACCAATTCTTTTGCAAGAAGATGTCCCTAATGATACATTGGAACACCCTCTGCAACAAACATCCGAGATGATTTCTTTTTCACCTTTGCAATGCAAAGAAATTCCAAGACTGTTCTTGAACTTCCTAAAGTTAATATTACCTCATTTTGATGAATGTGCTCTACTTCTTGCTCGGTAATCTCTTCAAGGCAAGTGGCAATATCATGAATGAGTTCATTTACCTCCAGAGTTACATCATGCTTCGGCTTCCTACTTCTGGAACTTTTATCAGAATCCCCAACTCAGGCACATCCTCCAGAAGAGTTTGCAAGGAAGGTGGACACAAAGTGCTTCTTGCAGCAGCAACAACAGCAGCAGCTAATAGAGCTGGATGATTATCCAGCTCAGCATCGGTAATTTATCAGTGAAAGCTTCCAGAAGAATCGGAAGATCAAAAAGATCTCTTGATGGTTTAAAATTAAGCATTACCAATAATCAAGGCAAGAACATTTTCCCTCCTTGAAATGATGAAATCTGCTATAATCCCTCACTATAATTTCTCTGTCAAACACCTTGGAAATCATCTTGCTCGCCTCATGACAATCCTCACAAACCCTCAAATTCTTCACTATTCGAATGCAATCCCCTACCTTTGTTACTAACATACCATAAGCAATTGCTAGCCTCTCACTATGCTCTTTAACTACATTCTCTTTTTCTTCTTCCCCAATATCATGCAATACAGATGAGATCTTTGGAGAGTAACCAGCTTCTGCTATTCGAGTTCCAATTGTTTCAAGCATGTTGTAGATCTCCAAAGAACGCTCATGCTCTCTATCCCCTGCAACAAATTGATGAACTCTGCCCTGTGCTTCAATCAAACTCCAACCTGCAACTTTGTTAGTGTTTTGCTCCACCATTAATCTCCGAACTCGAACCACATCTTCCCATTTCCTTGCTTTGGCATATATACTGGCTAATTGTACATAATGCCCATCATAGGTTGGATCCAATTGTATTAACTTATTTCCAATCTTTTCACCCAGTTCTACTGATCCATGAATCTTACAAGCACCAAGCAGTGTTGCCCACAGTACTGGATCTGGTGGAGCTTGCATCTTCTCAATCAATTCCACAGCTTCATCAACAAAACCAGCACGGCTCAATAGATCAACCATGCACCCATAATGCTCCATCTCCAGCTCAATATCATACTTTTCTGTCATTAGCTTGAAATAATGCCTGCCCTCATTGACCAAACCTGCTCTACTACAGGCATTCAAGACCCCAATAAAAGTCACACTCACTGGATGAAAACCTTCATCTATGAACCTTTCAAAAAGTGCAAGTGCTTCCTTTCCAAGGCCATGCGAGGCCAACCCACAAATCATGGCATTCCATGACGAAATATCTCTCCGGGGCATATTGTGGAACAAGAGTTTAGATTGTTCAATGCACCCACATTTTGCATACATGTCAACTAGCGCTGTACCAAGGGAAACAGTCATCGGAAAATTCAACGAATCTACAATGGAATGAGCTAATCTACCATTTTCAAGCAAACCCATTTGGGCTGATGCCGATAGCACCGTGACCAATATGGCCTCATTCGGCCTCAACCCCTTCTCTCTCATCTCCTTAAAGCACTCCAACCCTTCTTCCAACTGTCCATTCTGCACATAACCCATAATCATTGTACTCCACGAGATAACATCTCTTTCAGGCATTTCATCAAACACTTTCTCCGCATCACCAATGCGCCCATCTCTTACAAACCCCGCTAACATTGAATTCCAAGTAACAACATCTCGACAATGGTCATTCTCCTCGAACACCCGTTTCGAACATTCTACCCTACAACAAGCAGAATACAAATGAATCAAAGCATTCCTAACAAACACATCCTCACAAAAACCAAGTTTCACCACATGCGCATGAACCTGAGCCCCTTCACATATAGCCAAAGCTTTACTACAAGCTTGCAACAAAAACGTATAAGTATGGTTATTGGGTATCAGATTCCTTCCCAGAATACACGAGTAAAGTACAACCGATTCACGAGGCGACTCGCTCTTGGCGAGGCACCGGATCATGTTATTGGAGGCGAAAAGAGATGGGTATTGAATCGTTTGAAAAATGGAGAGTGAATAGGCAAATGGGGTTGATGGGGACAGAGCAAGAGAGGCGAGGAGGTGACCCGTGAAGCTGGCATTGGCGGCGAGGCCGGAAACGATGATTTGAGCGTGGACTTGCTTGGTTTGGTTGATGGAAGGGCGTGGTGGGAGAGAAGACAGAGGTGAGTGAAGTGTAGTATGTGTTGAGAAGAAGAAGAAGTGAGGATTTGAGAGTTGTTGTTTTGGGAACGAAAGGAGGGGTTTGGGTCTCTTTGCAAACATAAATGTAAAGCAAAATCGCTCTGTTCTAATCTTACCAGAGATTTTGAAAGTTTGGTGGGTAAGAAGTGGCGGGTTTAAGATGTGAATTGCTCGGCATATTCATAATCTTTCAATTATATTTCTTTCGGTATCATCAACATTTACTATATTTTCTTTGTTCTTTTATTTTAATAATTTTTTTTTCTTCGTATTTCTTCCTCGCATTGAAAAGAAATTTGCAAATAAAAAAGTGAAGGGTCAAAAGTGTAGTCCAAATTTTGCAGGAGAAAAAGAAGAGGGAAAAAGAAACTCTTGAACATGGTATTTTATTAAGCTCAATTAAGTAATGAATAATTTTGTGTTAAAACAAGTTTAACAATTTGTTGAACTCAAATAAAAGCACAGATTTTAACGAAAAAAAACTCATTTTAAACTGTTTGTGTATCGTAAGGTACAAATGATTTTACGATACGTTACTATTATGTAATTCAAAAACACTTACAATAAGTCCTTACAATACAAAATTTTTTGTACATGATAAGATACATGTAATTCAAAAACACTTACAATAAGTCCTTATAATACAAATTTTTTTGTACATAATACGATATGTATCTGTATTGTATGATACTAATAGTTATGGAATACTTTATTTTACTCTTGGTGTGCTTTATTTTGTGCCCAAAATAGGCTGTTGGTCCTTTTAATTGAGAGTTTTTTTAGTTTTAAAATTTTCAAATGAGCGATTGAGCGTTATTAGTCATTAAAGTATAAAATATGAGCACTATTGATATTACTTCTTTTTTTTAGGTGTCATGTCATTATTTTTTTTAATATTAAAAAAATTCACATCAATATTGCCACATAAAAAAAACCCATTGCCCAACAAAGACCCAAACCCAGACCGTTAAAAAAGGGTTCTTCCCCAATTCAAAACTAAACCCAAAAAGAGAGTCACCCTAAACCACCCCCACCAGTGGTGGATCCTACCTCCATTAATTGAAGTCCAATACCCATACGTCTATTATCTATAATTTATAAAATATATTAAATCAAATCGAATATATATATATATATATATATATACACCTTCAATTGTAATCTTGCCACGTCATATTTTTCTTTAAATAATAAAATAGATAATTCCATATATGAAATTATAGGTTACAAGAAATTGAAGCTAGAAGAAGGAGGTAGGTTGAATAAAATGCTTATAAATAAAAACTATAAAATTTCCTATCTAAAAAAAAAAACTAAGAGAAAAAATATCATATTTTCTTGAACTTTTATGTGTTTCATATTAGATTAAATAATATCCATATCATTTCTGGCAAGATGAAACTGTGGCAAAATCATGTGATCATGAACCTTCCTGCTTTAAAGATTTTCCTAACATACTGGAAGTACAAGAAAAAAAGTAGGTTTGGATATCCAAAACTTAAGGGTACGTTTGGTATACTGAATGAGGATTATGATAGAAATTGTAATCTTTATTATTAGGAATTAAATGTGTTGTAATGTAATAACTAAACCTATTCATTAGTTTGGTTGTGAATTATAACATTAGAATGAAACTTAACATTTATTTTAGGAAATTTCTTACTCATACAATTATATCTCCTTAAAAATTGTTATTTTTAAATATGTGTTATTTTTTATGATTTTTTATTTTTATAATTGTTAGATGTATATGGAAAGTTTGTTTATTTGGAAATATATTAAATTTTGAAATGATTGCTCTTACTAAGGAATAACTAATACAACTTTTTAAAGATGAATAGTTATTCCTCATTTTGAAGAATAACTATTCATAAGGAATGATTATTCTTTATAATAAAAACATAACCAAACTAAAGAATAACTAAACCATAGGAATAATTGTTAGATTACAATACCTATTACAGTTTACCAAACATGCCCAGATTGTCATCTTAAATGGTATAACTTAAAATGTTAAAAAAAAAAAAAATCATAAAAGATTTGAAACAATCATTATCACCTATAAGGAAGGTTTGAATCTAACATGGTCAAGAACTTTGTAGTTCCATGACTTAACCTAAGGGGTGTGCAGTAAAGCTATCAACCCACCAAAACCGACCTAATACCACTCAACTTGCTGGGTTGAGTCAGTTTTTAAAAGTTAGTAGGTTGGGTTTGGTTACATTTATTTTATTTTATTTATTATTATTATTATTTTTTTATAATGGGTAGAGTTGGGTCTAGGTTATAAGATTTACAAATTTGCTTAACCTGACTTGACCCACCTAATTTAATATATATTTAAAATTTAAAAAATATATTAAATATATCTATTATATAAGTTTGTTATTTACTTTTTTGCCCCTTTTCCTAAATAAAACCCAAACCATAAGTTCTCCTCATATAGTTTGTGTTTATTTGGTACTATGTTTATGATTATTTGGTTATAAATTTGCTATTATTTGTGGTGGTGTTGTTCTAATGCTCAATTTATTAATAATAATAATAATAATAATAATAATAATAATAATAATAATAATAATAATAATAATAATAGTAATTAAAAAAAACTTTCCAACCCATGCGTCTAACCCGACCTAACCCGATCAACGTGGGTTGGTTTGGATCCTTGTGATAGGTTGTGTTGGGTTGAGTTGGGTTGTGTTGGATTTTTTTTAACCTACCACAGTGGATTGGGTTGAAAAAACTCTTCAACCCAATCCAACCCGACCCATGCACATCCTCGTGAAGGGTAGTTTAGGATTAACCAAACTGCCAAAGGATGTGGCTTGGGAGAACGCCAAAGAGATTTTCTAAATGGACAATGAGTTGTCCATTTTACCTAAGAACCCATGGTGCCCCAATCTGTCAACTTTGTTCCTTCCAAGAAACTACAAATTGAGAATGATTCCTCCCTCATTTTTTGATTTCAATAAATTGTTACATCCAATTTGATTAAGAAAACATAAGTTGAATTAAAAGGAAGTTCAATTCTAACAAAGTACCCATACATTTATATTTATCTAAAATTTGATATGCTCCTATTGAGCCACATTAGCATAACATTTCAGTCTATTTGTAAAGAATACTAAAAACAAATTCTAACCATACATTACATTATTTTCAAAATATCTCGCTTTATATAATTATTGAATGTAAAATGCATTATGTTTTCTTGAGAGAGAAAAAAAAAAAACTATTTACAAAATTTAAAACACTTTCAAATAACAAAAATATGGATAGAATCATTTAGAAAATCTAATATATTGCATCAACTATACTTTGTTAGATAATAATCACATCATTTTAAGAAGGATTTGAGATTAACACTTATAAATCTCATTTGCTATTTTTATTTTTCACTCAACAAAAATAGAAACCATCAAATTTTCCGCATGTCGAGCAGGTCTACAACTAATATATATATATATATATATATATATATATATACAGAGAGAGAGAGAGAGAGAGAGTTACACCTGGTGTAACTCTAAAAAAGAGTTACACATTTTCTAAACTATTGGATTTAAGTAAATCCAACAGTTAAAAAATGCATTTGTTAATGAAATTAAATTCTATAAGGACTTGGTGTAAAACCCATGTTTTACCCCTCCAATCCCAACATACCATATCATCTTATCACATATTTAAGAATAAACACAATCATGGCCAAGTTTGGGGTGTTTGCTCGCAGCCAAGGGCCAAATTGTTTGTCAACCTCCCTCAACACACCCTTCCTTTTCAATCCTACCGAGCAGTCCCTATCATGGTGGGTAAGACGCCCGCACCAATAACAAACGTTAGGCAAGCGCTCGTATTTGAAGCTTACCCAGCCTTCCTCACCGGAACTTAATCCTATCTTTCTACCTCTGCATAGCAGCTTTGTAATATCAATCTTCACCCTTACCCGCAAAAAATGGCTTCCTTCATAATCCTCATCCTCTGCCCCTGTATTTAAGACTTCCCCTGCAACTGATGCAATGTCCTGTGCCACCCTCAACTTCAAACTACTGATAGGAAGATCATGAACTTGTAACCAGAAGTGTGCACTGTCAAAAACCAAACCTTTCATCTCCGTTTGTCTCCCAATTCTCTTCAGCGCGACCAAAAACCTGTCAAAAGACCATGGTTCACCAGCGAGGACTCTGTCCACATCAGACTTCTCAGAGAAGATAAATAACATTCGGTTGTCGCCCATATCACAAACTTCAAATCCCCTCTTAGTGTGCCACAGTGGTTTGAACGTTCTTGCGATTGCCTCTATATTCAGTGCCCTCACCGTAAAAAACCTCGCCGCCAACAAGAACTTCCCTTCCAAACCCCCATCGTCAACGTTATACTTGCTTCCTTCAGACTCCGTCAATGAGAAAGTCTCCCACAAAGCAGAAAGATTGTCCATACCTGATTTCCAGAGAGAATCCCTGTACCGAAATAGTCACAAAACCAGAGAAAAAGAACCACAGCCTCACTCGAGGAGTAGGCACTTATTCTACTAACCTAGGGTTTAAGCGCCGCCTTAGGTTAGAGAAACTTAGAGAGCGCCAGTGATTCGTGTTGCAGGTTATGAAGAGGAGGAAAATGAGGATATTGAGGCTGCTCCAAGTCCGGAATGGGGTAATGATGGAGATGCGGATGAGTTGAATATTCTTCACAAGAAGGATGGTAGTGACCAGCTCCACAGTATTGTTGTTGTGGGGCGGGTAGCTGATTGTGATGGTATGCATGCTCAGGTTACGGCACCAGTGGATGTGGAAGTTGACAGAAATCCTAAGGTGAGTAGTCCGAATATAAATATGGAACTAGGACAGCAAAGTGGTCCCATTAGTCAGGATTTTCAAGCTCAGTTGGATGATATAGATGCGGAGTTAGAACGTTTTGATGGTGGGGAGAATAATGGGGAGGTTGTTAGGGTCAGTGGGGTTAGTGATGTGGGAGACCGAATGGGTGAGATAGCAAGGGTGGTGAAGGATGTGCCTCTACAACCTGTATGGGGTAGTGCTTCTTCCACACATACATTGGAGTTTTGTTCTCTGAAACGCACTAGGGAAGATTCGAGCGAGGAAAGGGATCTTGTGAGAGTTAGTAGAAAGAAACAAGCAATTGTTCACAAAAATCAAACGGTGGAGGCTGATGCTCAGCCCCGCCAACAGCCATGAAAATCTTAGCTTGGAACTGCAGGGGGCTTGGGAACCGGCGTGCAGTTCAAGAGCTTGCCGATATTGTGCAAGCACAAGATCCCATGATTGTGTTTTTATCTGAAACATGGTCATCTAAGGAGCGTATGAAATGGGTTAGAGATCAGATTTTCTTTGATGGTTGTTTTACGGTACCTACGGATGATAGGGGTGGTGGTTTAGCTCTTTTGTGGAAAGCAGGGATTGATGTATGGGTGGATAGTTTTTCGAACTATCACATAGATTCGATTGTGCATGGTGGCTCAGAAAATGCATGGAGATTGACTGGGTTTTATGGAGAGCCTGATACAGGGTGTAGGATGGAGGGTTGGAATATGTTACGTATGCTTAGTTCTAAACCTAAGCTTCCATGGTGTTGCTTGGGAGATTTTAATGAGTTGCTTGAAGTGCAAGAGAAGAAAGGTGGGGTACCTCGGGCTCACTACTTGATGCAAAATTTTCGTGATGCATTGGACCATTGTGGGTTTGCTGATTTGGGGTTTTCAGGACCGGATTTCACTTGGCATGGTAGGCGAAGAGGAGAGTGGATATGGGAAAGATTGGACAGGGGGGTTGCAAATTATGAGTGGTTGACTCGGTTCCCTACAGGTAGGGTGAAGCATCTGAATTGTTTTACATCAGATCATAGGCCAATTCTTCTATCCTTGGATGCTGCAAATGAGTTCCAAAAGTGGCGTAGGAAGCCCTTCCGGTTTGAAGCAATGTGGATTTCAGATCCTGAGTGCAAAGAAGTGGTAAAAAGGGCTTGGAATTGTGCTCCAAATGGTACTCCCATGTTCGTTGCTGCCACAAAAATTAAGAGATGTAAGAAACGTTTGAAGTCTTGGAATAGGGTCCACTTTGGTAATGTAAAACAGCAGATAACGAAAGCTAAGGACCAGCTGTGGAAAGCTGAAGCAGTTTCGACCAGAATTGGGGAGCATGAGGATGTGGTGCGGCTTAAGAAAGAATTGAATATTTCATATGATAAAGAGGAGAAGATGTGGCATCAACGGTCCAGGGTTCAGTGGTTGCAACATGGTGATCAAAATACAAAGTTCTTTCATGGGACTGCTACACAAAGGAAGAGGAAGAATTTCATTAAGGGTTTGCGTGATGGGAATGGGGATTGGCAGGAGGAGGAGGAAGTTTTTTCGGCTCTCCTTACTGATTTTTATACTTATCTCTTCACTTCTTCAAATCCACGTGATTTTGACAGGGTTTTGGATGGGGTTGAAGCTGTGGTAACTGAGACTATGAGCGAAGATCTTATGAGACCTTTTACTAGTGAGGAGGTGGGAGTGGCAATCAAGGAAATGGCTCCGCTCAAAGCTCCTGGTCCAGATGGTATGCCGCCTTTGTTTTATCAAACTTATTGGACTGATATAGGTATGGATGTTACTCAGGCTGTTTTATCTTGTCTAAATTCGAGGTCCATCCTCAGGTCTATAAACCATACCTTTATCACTCTGATTCCTAAAGTTCACAATCCTGAAAGAGTTTCGGATTTTAGACCCATAAGTTTGTGCAATGTGATTTATAAGATCATCAGTAAGGTGATTGCCAATCGCCTCAAGCCTTTGCTAAATTCCATTATTTCTGAGACCCAGAGTGCCTTCATTGCTGATAGATTGATTACAGATAATATTTTAATTGCTTTTGAATCTTTGCATCATATGAAGAATAGCTGCACAGGGAAGAAAGGTTTTATGGCTATGAAGTTAGATATGAGCAAGGCTTATGATCGGGTAGAATGGGTGTTTCTTGAAAAAATTCTTCTCAAGATGGGATTTCCGCCTGCTTGGGTGGCTTTGATTATGGAATGCATAACCACTGTATCATACTCTATTCTTGTGAACGGTGAGCCTAAGGATTTGATTGTTCCTTCTAGAGGTCTAAGACAGGGTGATCCTCTTTCTCCTTATTTGTTCCTCTTTTGTGCTGAGGGTTTGAATGCACTTTTAAGGAATGCTGCATCAAAAGGAGACATACAAGGTTTCTCACTCTGTAGAAATGGGCCTAAACTAACTCATCTATTCTTTGCAGATGATTGCTTAATTTTTTGCAGGTTTACTTTAGAAGAATGCAATAAAGTTCAAGAGCTATTGGCCTACTATGAGGTAGCTTCAGGGCAAGTGATCAATAAGGAGAAAACCACTCTTTGCTTTAGTAGAAACACAGATGAGGCAATTCAGGAAGCTCTAAAAGTGGCCCTTAATGTCCCTGCTATTAGACATTATGAGAAATATTTGGGCTTACCTTCTTTTGTTGGAAGGAACAGGACGACATGTTTCACTCAAATCAAAGAAAGGATATGGGGCCGTATGCAAGGATGGAAGGAAAAGTTGTTGTCTCAAGCAGGGAGGGAGGTTATGATTAAGGCAGTGGTTCAATCTATTCCAGTTTACTCAATGAATGTGTTCAAGCTTCCGATGGGTCTCTGTAAAGATATTGAAGCCATGATTCGCAAGTTTTGGTGGGGAAGTGGTGATGCAAAGAAAATTCAGTGGGTTAAGTGGAGTTCTTTATGCTCTTCAAAATCAATTGGAGGTATGGGGTTTCGGGATTTCCAAAAGTTTAATAATACGCTGTTGGCTAAACAAGTGTGGCGCTTTTTTCATCATCGAGACTCCCTTTTTTTTAAAGTGTTTAGTGCTAAATATTTTCCAAATGGGAATATTCTTGAGGCCTCAGTTCATCCTAAATGTTCTTATGCTTGGTGGAGTATTTTACAAGCTCGTGGGGTTATTGAGAAAGGGGCAATATGGAGGGTTGGCAATGGCCAACTGATTGATGTGTGGCATCATAGGTGGCTGCCTAATTTGAACCATAGCAAGATCATTTTTCCAAGAGCTAGTTCATCAGTTCATCGGGTCTGTGACTTATTCCTCCCTGACACTAGAATTTGGGACCCGGGTCGCCTAGCGAGTTGCTTTCTTCCGTGGGAGGCAGATATGGTGCGTAGGATTCAGGTTTGGGAGGATGGGGCTGAAGATACTTTGATTTGGCCTCTAACCAATGATGGTGCGTATAGTGTCAGGAGTGCTTACCGGATGTTGGTTTCTGCTGAAGCTTCTCTTATGCCGAGCTCATCAACTTCAGACGAAAATGGTTTGGTTTGGAAGAAGATTTGGAAGATCCGGACACCGAATAAGATACGGCATTTCACTTGGCGCGCTGCAAAGGATTCTTTACCAACAAAACAAAACCTGCTGGTTCGGCACCTCCCAATCAGTCCGGTGTGTGCTGGCTGTGATGACCACACGGAAACAACCTTACACTGTTTATGGCTGTACGA
The DNA here is from genome assembly GCF_001633185.2 of Quercus lobata. NCBI lineage: Eukaryota > Viridiplantae > Streptophyta > Magnoliopsida > Fagales > Fagaceae > Quercus > Quercus lobata. The sequence goes on along the minus strand of NC_044905.1, from coordinate 102,352,250 downwards.
TCAATCTCGCTCGGTCTGGATGTCAATCCCAGAGTTTCGTTTGCTGGTTCAGAAGAAATGTCGGACTTTCCTTGAACTATTAGGGGAGCTTTTCAGTGGTGGATCAAGTTTCAGGATTGCTTTCTTTGCCACGGTGGCTTAGTGTTTATGGCAACGTCGAAATTGATTGCGGGAACGTCAACCTGTTTGGCCGCTGCATGAGCTGGGTGATCGGGCCAAGGCGTTGGTGATGGAATATGAGGAGGTGAATTGGCAGGAGCAGAGTGTGTCTATTCCGTGGCCTAGAGTGCGTTGGTCTCCACCACCTGCAGATTGGTACAAAGAAAATTTTGATGCGGCTTTTTCCAAAGAATCGGGGTCAGCTGCGATTGGTGTTGTGTTTAGAGATCAGGCTAGGCAAGTCATTGCTGCTCTATGCCAGAATTTGGGCCAGGTTCAATCGGTGGATATGGCTGAAGTTTTGGCAGCTCGGAGGGCAATGATTTTTGCAAGGGAGCTGAGTTTGTTTAATATTATAGTTGAAGGTGATTGTCTCCATGTTATTCAGGCTTTGCAGCGTCCAGATCCTTGTAATCTGTTGTTTGGGCATATCATTGATGAGACTAAGAGGATGGGCCAGTTGCTGAGAGGTTGTAGGTTTAAGCATGTTAGGCGGGAAGGGAATAGCTTAGCGCATAGTCTAGCTAAAAAAGCAGTTTTAACTGCAGACACGGAGGTTTGGGTAGAAGCTCTACCTGAGGAGGTGGCTGATGTCTTTCAGTCTGATTGCTCCTGAGTGTGTTGGTTGTATTTTTTGAAGTTTGTTTTTTAATAAAATTTCGCTTACCTTTTTCTCAAAAAAAAAAAAAAAAAAAGAATAAACACAATCACATTCAATCAATTCTAATACTCATATATAAATCCAATCAAATTGAGAATCTATCGAGATATTATTAGATGTGGAATGATGTATTGAATTTTAAGTAAAATGTTGATGTGGCAATTACTTATTAGATGGTGTAAAACATGAGTTTTACAACCCATCCTTATAGAATTTAATCTCTTCATTAATATTAATATTCTGATTAGGATCTCATTTATTATTTTATTTATGACATTTCATATCTATTTTTAATCCCAAAAATAGGTAAACTTTTCTCTCTACTCTCTCTTTCTCATCCATTGCGCGTTTCACTCTTCTCTATTGCTCTTCCACCTCCCTTGTCATAGGGTTCCACCTCCACAGCCACATAGAATCTGATACAAAAAAATCTGAGACAGCAAAGTCTAGTGACAACTACTGATTCATTAGAACTGAAGCATGTAGCAGTTAATTTTGATACATTATATCTATTATTGTATATAAAAACAACCAATAGCAAGTTATTCTGGAACAACAAAACTGATAATGCAAAAAAGTGCACGCACAACTAGAAAAGAAAGGAAAACTCAGATTGCCATTGTTGATCGTCTAGGGTTATAGGACTCTCAATTGCTCTCATATATATGTCGAAATCGTAGTGGTCATACATTATCGTCCTTTTAGTTAGTTTTCTGGTATATGTAAAATACTGGGGATGGACGTACTCTACTTGCGGAGGATATAGAATCGTCACTCCAGGCCTAGTTCACAACAAGAATCAAAGTTATTGTTAGGATACAATTGAAAATGATGAAAATTTTGAGGATATATGTTCCTCTCGAAAATGGATGTCCTGTTAATTATACATGATATCTTCTAAAATTATTTTCCTGATAAAGTTTTACTAATCACTAATGGATGTATAGGATTAATTCATGCAACCAAAGACCTCTAATATCAGTGTCCGACTATGGCTTTTTTTTCTGCTGGCTACCCAACCTGTGGCCGTGGATGGGAAAGAGAGCACAGATAAATGTATACTTATTTTTGGGTTTAGAGATAAGTATGGACTGTCATAAATAAAGTATAATAAATGAAATTCTAATTAGAATATCAACATTAATAAGTGACTTTTTTTAACGGTTGGATTTACTTAAATCCAATAGTTTAACAAAGGTGTAAGTCTAAAGAGTTACCTCATGTGTAACTTAAGCTTATCTCATATATATATATATATATATATATATTTAAGTATCCAAGTTTTCTTCTTCTTATTTTCGTTTTTTTGCTCCAAGTCTCTCTCTCTTGTGCACAAATATACGGGGTGTCCTAATAGCTTAGATGTTGGAAAATCCAATGAAACTTATAATCTTCAGAAAAAATTGCCAAATGCCCTTTTCGGGTAAAAATAGCAGCACTTTGTCCCATTTTCCAAACTAATTAGAAAAATGCCCCTCTTTTGAAATTCGATTTGTGATAAATCGAGTTAGGCCCTATAGCGGCGTTTTTAAGAAGCCTAGAGTGACGTTTTCAGGACCTATAGTGACGTTTTGTAACTCAACCTCCATGAAATCGAGTTATAGGCAATTTTTATTTTTTATTTTTTATTTTATTTTTTACCTATAACTCGATTTCATAGAGGTGCATCTCCAAGGGCATTTCCCTAATAACTCATGGTTGCTCTAAGGGCTTATAAGCCATGAGGTACATCCATTAGTGATTTATCACATGTGGTAGTGGTACACTCATGGTTGCTCCAAGGGCTTATAAGCCATGAGTGGCTTCTAAGCCATGAGTGGGGTGCATCTCCAACCGATGTGGGACAAAGGTGTCAAGCCAAAATGGCTACAAGGCAAAGCCCTTGGCCTGAGGTGAAAATCCTGGACTTCCATACTCGGAGCCGAGAAACAAAACATTGCAGGCTTGGCTCCCCAAAGAGGACAATAAGCTTGTGGGACGTGGAATAAAATCCTCTCCCACAAAAAAAATATACAAAAACTATTTAGTCTAATTCGATTCCATCTAATAATATCAAATTTACATTTTTTTTAAAACATTACACAGTACTCAACTTCAAGAAGGAAAAGGTTTTTATCAAAAATTAAAAATTAAAAAATAAAAATAAAAATAAAAAGGAAAAGGTACCGTACGAAATAAATAAATAAAGAAAGAAAAGGTACCCTTCCACCCTCTCCAAAACCCTTTCCTTTCCTTTCTCCATTCACATATTAATGTTTTTATGTATAGATACTTTAAGGAACTTTTTCTTTTTGCATTTTATTTTATTTATTTCCACTTTATGATATATAATGTATTGATAATGATCTATTACATAGTTATCTTTATTTTCTTTTTCACCGATTTCAATTGTGAGGAAGAAAGAGATGTTGATCTATGTTTTGGAGAAAAATATATTTATAAGAGTTGAATCACATACATCTGTATAGTAATAAACAAAATAAACATAGTTATAACTTTTTTGAAGGACGATATAGTTATAACTTGGTCTATTAGTTCTCACACTATCAAATTTTTTTTTTTTAAAAAAAAAATTTATTGCATTGTGTTTTCATACATATCTCACTATATATAATACCTAACTACAAAATATATTTTGTTACACTACAAAAAACTTCTAATTTAAAACATAATTTCAAATAACATATATTGAATTTTCAAAAATATACAATCTAATATATTAGTTCAATAATTATCCAATAAAAAATAATCATATCATATTTTCCCAAGTATCACGTGGATTTGCGACTAGTGTAAATAATACTCTTAACATTTTAGGCAAGTCGAAGTTGTGGCAAAATCAGACGATCATGAACTATCAAAATTTCGATCTTTTCTAAACAGCTTAGAAATATGCGAAAAGGGTAGGTTTGGCTGCCCAAACCTTTTTTCTTTTTTGCTAACGGCTACCCAAAACTTAAGTAAAGGCAGACTACCATCTAAATGGCATAATTTAAAATGTTAAAAAAAATTCACAAAAGATTTGAGACAATCATTAACTCCAATAAGGAAGGTTTGAATCTAACATTCATGTATCATAAATACTAAATAATTACACATATTAAGATAAAAAACTAACTCACAATCATATGTTATCTCGAAAAGGACATAATAAAAATTTTAAATCTAGCAAACCAAAAGCTGATGGAGAAGACATTTATACCGCTAGCTAACATAGAAGAAATGCTGCGAAGAAGAATGTTAGTTGAACATGCATATAAACCATAGTCTTTGTTCAATGGCATCTCTTGCCAACCAACGCACTCCACCATGACTGATGCCCTTCAGCACATCTCAAATTGATTGGATTCTCATTGTTGAAGCACAATCTTATCAATAACTAGTATACGGATATCGTAATTCTCTCTAAAGTTGGCAACTTCAATAAGTCATTGATCTAAGCGCTTTTTGCTCTTAGAAGATGAGAAAGCACAAGCATCTTTAGACTTGAAAGCACACCAGGTTCCAACCCACAGTATTCTCTCAGATTTCAGGACATCATTCAATTCAAGCTATTCAATCAACTTTGGACATCTGCATAAAGTTAAAGTTGTTAGTCAAACCATGCTTCCAAATCCAACATACATGACCTTAAATGCTTTATGGAAGCAACATTTTCCATAAGAGAAAATTTTCCATTATTCACAATATCATCGTTGATAAAATACCTATGGTAGTTTTGGCTATCCCTTTAATAGTATAATTTAAAAGTTCAAAAGTTTTCATTACAAATTTGAGACAATCATGACCACCCATAACAAAGGTTTCTTTCTAACATTCATGTATCACATATACTAAACAATCACACATGTCAAGATAATTGATAGACTCATATTCATATGATATCTTGAAAAGGAAGAACATAAAAATTTTAAATCTCACAAACCAAAAAAATTTGATGGAACAAACATTTCTACCATTACCTTACACAAAAGAGTTACCGTGAAGAAATCTGAAGCCGAAAAGACTAGTTGAAAATGCATATAGACCGTAATCTTTGTTCAATAGTATCTTCATTCCATACCAACGCACTCCACCATAATTGTTGGCATTCAATACATCTCAAATTGACTGCGTTCTCACAGTTGAAAGGCAATCTTGTCAACGACTGGCACATGGATATCTTAATATTCTCTAAAGATGGCCACTCCAATGAGTCATCAGTACAAATGCTTTTCACTTTTGGAAGATCATAGAGCTCAAGCGTTTTCAGTTTGGGAAGCACCTTGGGTTCAAACTCATTATTCTCAAATTTTGTAATTATCTCTTTGATTTCAAGACTTCCTTCAATTCTTAAGTGTTGAAGTCTACAGAGTTCTTTAATCATACCATTGGAGAATATTTTTTTCAACTTCGGACATTTCATTAAGATTAAACTTGTTAGGTTAGCTAGGCTTCCACTATGTACTGGACCTTCCCATATGCTTTCTAATTTTGGGACATTATTTATGTACATCTTTTCCAAGTTTTCTAATGCACTTCTTCTTTCACTATCACCATCAATAATTGTTTCAATATCATCGCAGCCTTCAATTAAACAACCTCGCATTTTATTGATATTTTCAATACCAAAATCTGATAATCTTGAAGCTCCTTTATGACCAATCAATTCTAATGTTTCAGAATTTGCAAGAACCTCTGAAATTGCAGGATTTACACCTTCACCATTTGCAAGCTTGAAACACTTCCTTATTTGGTATTCAAAACAATCTTGAATATGATAACTTGATGAGCCATGATAACCAACAGAAAAGTGGAATGTGAAGTGCATTTCCTTCCACAATGCGCTTGTCGAGATAAAACTCTTAAGGCAGTCCACATCGGGAAAGAAAATTGAAAGAGAAGTCAAACATTTCAAGGTAGCCACCTCCTCTGCAATAGACTTTACAACTCCCTCCCACCTTCGAGTGTTCGGATCTACATCAATTCTTAGTTCTTCCAATAAAGAAAGATTTGAAAAGACATTTTGATGACATTCAACATCCCCTGATTTTCCCAAGCCAAAATTTGACAAGGACATACGTAAACACTTCAACTGAATCAAATATCCAATTTGAATTGGTAAATGATTAATCCCAGTTCGTCGAATATCAAGCACCTCAAGATGCTTTAGTTCTTCTAAGTACTTAAGCCCCATTAAATTGATGCAAGAATTCAGATACAATGCTCTTAAACACGTCAAGCAAGACACAGATGATGGTAATGACGCAATTCCAGTGCCGTGTAAGTCTAGAACTAGTAGATTTTGCATGTATCTAAAGAATCTATGAGGAATCACTTTCAGGTCATTATTTTTTTGTAGCAGCAATGTTTTAAGATTGTTGCAATCTGGCAATTCTGGTAAAATGCACAATTTGCTATCCATCAAGGAGATTCGATTTACCTGCTGCCATTCTTCCTCATTGGGGGGCTCTTGTAGCTCCTCTTGGGTTTTCACCAAAATCTTAAAATCTTCGCTTTGGGAAGAAATTTTAAGGGCCATATTCCGCAACACTTTGTTCATACTTACATGATTCATCTTCTTGCTCCTCTCTAGCAAAGATACTTTGATAAGTTCATCCAATATGGTATGCCCTTTACCACGTGCAACTTTAAAATCATCAGCATCATGAATAAGACCTTCAGCTTTCCAACATTCCAACAAATAATCTATATATATGTCATAGTCTTCAGGATATAATGCAGTGTACAAAAAGCAAAATTTTTTATTGTCAGCATCTAAATCTTCGTAACAAAACTTTAGACACTCAATAAATTCATCCATGCCTTGGACTTTGATACTGCGCCATCTTCGCAAAAGAATTAATCCATCACGCCACAGGTGGACGTTATCCTTAAATTTGAAGGTGGTTGCTACCCTATCTATTAAGAGCGGCAAACCAGCACACTCACGAACAACTAGCTTGGCTATTGGTTCAACACCTGAAATATTTATATTCTGACCGACTATTTCCTTAAACATTTTCCATGCATCAACTTCAGACATTCGTTTCATAATAATCAACGCATCCATTTCATGACAAATCTGATGATATCTAGTCGCCAATACCACCTTGCTATCCTTTTGGTTGCCATAGATACCTATCTTTTTTAGATCCAGAATGTGCCAAACTTCATCCAAGAGAAGTAGATACCTCTTGCATTCCAACTCCATAGATATTCTCCAAGCAATTTCATCAACGTTAGTGATGCCCTCCATATTCAATTTTAGCCGATCTATAATTACATGTTGCAACTTTTCTACACTCCAATCTCGTGATACATGAACCCATATGACAATATCAAACATTTTAGCAATATCTTCATTGTCATTTAAGTTCTGCATTATTGTTGTTTTCCCGATTCCTACCATTCCCCAAAGTCCAATTTTTTTAACATTCCCATCTCTTAGGAGGCTCAATATATCTTCAACAACGCAGTGGAGTGATGGCTTGTCTTCTATCTTGGGTGCATGCATAATTCTCACACATTCTGGCAATTTCTCAACCATCATTCCCCTCTCAAATTTTGCATCTGACCAGAGGATATGTAGTTCACCGCACTTCTCTGCCATGCTTTTGCTAAGTTTTGCACGGAAACGATGGTGAAATACCCTCCATAACCGCTTTTTACCTCGTACTTTCTCGTACTTGGTTTTCAGTTTTTGCACATCTTCTTCACTCTTCGTGACTGTAGACATCCAAACTTGGCATTCTCTAGTGAACTGTTTCGTCTTATATTTGTTTGCTTCAGCCACTATATCTTCCTTTCTAGCAGATAGCTTCTCTGCAATATCTGTTAACCTTTTATAGTGTTTTTTCAGGTCATGCGCATAATTAACAGTCTGATTTATGTTATTGACAATCCGTCTCCCATCTTTGTACACCTCAGCTGCAACTGCAGAACCTACTATCTCTGTTCCCAACATACCTGTGGTACAACAAAATAAAATTTAAGACGTTGACAGAAATTCAAAATGCAAAATGAAGACTAACTTTTCAGTTCAACGATATAAGGATTAAATTGTAGTTAACAACACAAACAAGGGCATGGTTGGTCCAAAGATGCCAACTAGATTCCACTGAAATGTTAGTGGACGAACTCACAAGATTAAAATACAAATTCAAAGCAATGGTGTTAGAGATATATTAGCCCATTAGCATAGCCCCAAGTCTAATTCTATTTTGTGTGCAAGCCAATCCTCCTACTTTTACTAAAAGTCTATTAGTCTAGGGTTTAATCTACTATATATACACATGTTATGATTCATTGTAACACAAGATTTGTACTACACTTTAATATTATTGATGCAGTCCTTTAGGGTTTCCTCCATAGATGTAAGCCGTTAGGCTGAACCACATAACCCTTGTATGTAATTGTATTATATATTTTATGCTTCCGCTTCCATATCTATACTAGCATATTCAACATGGTGTACCAATGTTAATATTTAACATGAAATGTTAGTGGGCGAACTCACAAGATTAAAATACAAATTCAAAGCAACAGTATTTCACAATCTTAGAAAAAGACTTTACAGATGAGACTCTTTTCATCAATGAAGATTATCTATACATGGGCTTATAATTTATTTTGGGTAGATTACATAAATGGTTTGTAATCTTTACACCTTGTGTCAATTTGATCCATAACATTTAAATTGTGTTAATTTGATCTCTAATATTTTGTTGTTTGTCAATTTATTCCCTACTATTAACTCTTGGACATAATTTGCTGACATGTCTAACGGATTGAATAAAAAATTATTTCTTTGGCACGTAGTGGACACATAGAATGCCACATCATATTACATTAAAAAAAACAAAACAAAACAAAAAACAAAAAACAAAACAAAGAACAAAATAGAAGCATGCCCTGCCTCTTGCAAGTCCTATTTGGGATCAAAGTTTAAAAATCCCTAACTCTCTCATTCGATTATCAGACCATCCCTCATCACTCAAAACCACAACACACAACAGCTTCACATTTTGGTCGATAACAAAGGTTGTAGATGGCGAGGACTGGCGGTTCTAGTGAGGACTCTCTCTCTCTCTCTCTCTCTCTCTCTCTTTTATTGTGGTTTTGTATTGAATATTTGTGATGCGGGATTTTACTGAATTGGCACAAAGATGGGAGATTTTGGTATTGGGTTGAATTGGGCATTGGTTGAAATTGAGCTTTTGTGCTGTGTGTGGAAATGTGTTGCTGTGATTGTTTACTTTGAATTTGTGGTCTTGGAGTTTGTGTTGGGACTGGATTTTGTTTAATTTGTTGATTGGAATATAAGCTTTTGAGCATCTGTTCCATTTTGCCAAAAAAGAAAGAAAAAAGAAAGAGCCTTTGTTCTTATTCTCTATGTGCATTACAATGATTTGAATTTGTGATTTTGGGGTTTGGTTTGATTTGTTGAGGCAGAGACATGATTCCATTTTGTTCTTTGGATTTTGTAATATGAGGTGGCATTTGAGATGTCTGCTTACGTTGCAAAGAAATAATTTTTTTTATTTAGTCTGTTGGACACGTTAGTAATTTCCGTTCAAGAGTTAATAGTAGAAACCAAATTGACACATTATTAAAAAGTTAAGGACCAAATTTACGTAAGGTGTAAAGGTTAAAGACCATTTATATAATTTACCCTTAATTTTTTTTTTTCTGGAAAAAGTTACATTTTTTTTTATTTGAGTAATAAAGCAAGTAATGATAATTTGTTATTTATATTAATGTTTCAAATATAAAATAAAAGTAACTCAAAGGTCCTTTTTCCCCATTGAATTTAAGTAGCTCAAGCACGTATTCACCACGTGAATTATAAACTTTAGAGAAAAATTATACTAGTATGTCACGAGTGATTTTGTGATACATACATAGATGAATTTGGGTTGTGGGTCATCAGAATTCATGTAGGATACTAAGAGTGATATATAGTGCATTACGTGCTTGGTTCCCACTTAGTAGATGTGTAGTAATGGGGGCTGCTTTTGCATGGGATTGGTAGAGTTGTTTTAGTCGGTATTGATATGTAATTTTGGGTTTGTTAGAATAAGCCCGAATCTTTAGTTCGTGGAGTCATGGTTGTTTAATCTATCTTACTACCATTTAAGGGATTTTCCTTGTTTAGATTCCTAATTTTTCACATGCAAATTAAGTATCCTCAACTTAATCTATTTAGAAGATGTAAGTATCTATACTAGGATAAAAACTTCTCTCTCCTAGACTCCCTTAGGTCTTGAAAAGTGGAAGCCCCAACTTGTGTTTTTTCACGCAAGATCCAAACTCTTCCAATCTGTGATACCAGATTGTCATAGGGGATTTTTGTTCTTTGTTTGATCTCCCATCCCCCTTATCCATTCGGTGATACCTGATTGTTGTAAGGATAATTATTCCTTGCTAAATCTCCCTTCTCTATACCTCCCATTCTTGCAACAATTAATATCTTTCTTCAAATTGAGTAATCTTCGCTAATGGATGCGTCCCTGGAGGAGATGTGGAAACGCTTTCGTCTCTCTCATGTAGAAAAAGGTGTGATGTCTGTTAAATCAGAAGAAGTATCTTTTTCACAACAACAGACTCAGTATTAGGAGATAAGTTGGTGAGTTCATCTATATATGTCAAGGAAATTTTTGAATTGGATAAGGATGAAGATATGGAAATGATTCCAACTGTTCATGAAGAGAAATTGGGCCATACCAAGTCTTCCTTAAGGACTAGGAAACTATAAAGTTTTTATTTATAACTATTTTGTGTTGGTTTTAATTCCGTGCCAAATTTGATTGTAATTATGTTTAATCCTGTTTACCTTGTATTTTATGTGGGATTTTATTGTATGGGTTGTGTGTGAGAAAGAGTGTGAAGACTTAAGCTCTTATTGAAGACAAAGTGGATTTTGCAAGAAGATTCGCGAGAAGCTATCCCGCGAAGTGAGCCACATGCAGAGCACATGACTAGAATGCAAAAAGTCATGACAGCTAGTTTTTGCGAGTAATTCGCGGGTAAGACCTTCCAGTGAAATACCCGTGAAACATTCTGTTTTGCTATTTTGGCATATCTGCTCCACCAATTCTTCACCCACACTATGTATACCCTCATTACCCATATATTGTAAGGAGTGCTTTTTAGAGAGAAAATCCTAGATATTATTACCCTTGAGAGTTAGAGATTGTTATACCCACAATCCTCTACACAATCCTTTGTGGTTTTCCTCAACTCCTACCTCTCCATATCCAAATCCTTGAAAGGTTGATAGCCCAAACACTTACCATACCCATTCTGAGTGTAAAGTGAGGTTTCAGTGCTACTAGAAAGCATTGGAAGAAGCCAATCGTTTGGCGGATGCAATCAGGTTGAGTTGCGTGATTCAAAAAGCTAGAGAAGACAAGACTTCATCAAGTCAGTTGGTAGCAGGAGCTTGGAGGGCTCAAGTACATGAGGTAGACTAGGCTTGGAGGGTCTTTTATTATTCGTGTACTCCAACTTATTCTCTAGTAGATCGATTTACCACTTGGAGGGCGGCAGAGAAGTTTTTTGTCGAGTTCTTTGGTTTCCTCTTTAATAACACGTCTCGGTGTTATCTTGTATTTGCATTCTTCTTCCCTACTCTTTTAACTTTCATTTTATTGTTGTTATTTAATGAATATGGCTTAGAGTAGTTTTATTGTTTGTTCGCTCGCATTTACTCTTATTCCGCACTTAGTTTAAGTTAGAGTAAAAACAACCGAGCCGTAACTTTTAATTAGGGGTCTAAACAAGTTTTTGTGTATTCACACAAATCCGAGCTTTCAAAAACGTATGCTTAGGAGTAGTGGAAAAATTCCAACAGATTATTCCTTCTCCCTTGGTGTCACCACAAAAAAACGAGGTGCTGAAAAAAGTTCAGAAAATGCTATTGAAGCTTATTACAAGAGGCAAGCTATCAGTAAAAGAACAAAAGAATTCAATGCATCCCGCAGCCGAGGTTGGTCTCTAACCCCTTTCACAATATGAAAACTCAAAGCGTGAATTTGAAAAGAATTTGCCCACTAGAAGTCGCATGGATTCTTGAGGATATTAATTTGATTTGTGAAAGTGTTTTTTTTATGTATTTTTTTAGTGTTCCTTTTATTATATTCATGTGACTCTAGCACTTGATAGTGCTATAAAAGAGAATGATGATGTCATTGTTTAATGCTCCCTCTTTTTATTTTTCTCATTGTATAGCATGATTTTCAATTAATAAAAGTCTATTATCGTTTCCTCTAAAAAAAAAATCTATACTCTATACTATTATTATTTAAGGGGCTTTCAAGAAATTTTAACTATAGACTCTAAGCTGTGGACTTTATTTAAGCCATAGACTCTAATATGTGGAGTCTATATAAACCTCCTAAATTTTAGATAAATTTAAAATAGTAATAAAAACAGCTTTTTTTTTTCACCATGTTTCTCTATATCCCATAAAATTAGGCACTACCTCTCCTTACGCCTTCTAACTTCTTTTTTTTTAGATTATATCAACTTGGGTTTATTTTTGATAGAGTTGAACACTTACAAAAAAAAAAAAATGTGAAAGAGAAACAAAATTTGAGCATAAGCACTGTTGAAGTGGGCCCATGTGTGGCTTGAATTGCCACAAGCCCAAGTCAGTCTAACCTTAGTTGACCGAATCCTATTTGTAATAGGAACCTCTTCAGCCGACTTTGACATATATATATATATATATATTAGGTTTGAGATTAAGGGAAGCTATGAGAGATAATTCCCAATAACCTAGCAGCCGCATAAGAAGAAAGAATAGTGTTTTCTTATCTTGTGGGTGAGAGAGAAATATTATAGCCGTAAGTTTTACTCTGTATTTTTCCCTAATAATAGTAAATCCTTGCAACTCCGTGGACGTAAGCAAATTACCGAACCACGTAAATATTGTTTTGTGCGTGTGATTGTTTTTCTTTGGCGTGTGTTTTCTCTGTTTGTTTTGTTTCTCACAGGTTGGGATTTTGGTTAAATTCCCTACAACTGGTATCAGAGCCTAGGGTTAGGTTTGAGTGGGAGCAATGGCAGAGGAAGCAGGAAAGGCGTCTGGAATAGAAAATGGCACAGACTTTGGATTTTGGAGGATGCAAATCGAGGATCACCTTTATGGGAGGAAGTTGCATCTACCGCTTCTAGGGGAAAAACCTAAGGCTATGAAGGTTGAGGAATAGGCTCTTCTTGACAGACAGGTATTGGGAGTTATTAGGTTAACTCTGTCTAGGTCTGTTGCACACAATGTTGTAAAGGAGAAGACCACAACAGATTTAATGAAGGCGTTATCCGGTATGTATGAAAAACCGTCCGCAAACAATAAGGTGCATCTGATGAAGAAATTGTTCAATTTGAAGATGGCAGAGAATGCATCAGTAGCACAACATCTGAATGAATTTAATACTATCACAAATCAATTGTCGTTTGTAGAAATTGATTTTGATGATGAGATTCGTGCTATGATCGTCTTGGCTTCTTTGCCAAACAGTTGGGAGGCAATGAGGATGACAGTAAGCAATTCTACAGGAAAAGAAAAGCTGAAGTACAATGACATACGAGATTTAATTCTGGCTGAGGAGATTCGCAGAAGAGATGCAGGCGAAACCTCAGGATCTGGTTCTGCCCTAAACCTTGAGACAAGAGGCAGAGGTAATAACAGAAATTCAAACCGAGGCAGATCAAAATCCAAAAATTCTAATCGGAACAGAAGCAAATCTAGATCAGGCCAACAAGTACAATGCTGGAACTGTGGGAAAGCAGGTCACTTTAGGAATCAATGCTAAAGTCCTAAGAAAAAGAATAGAGATGATTCTGCTAATGCTGTAATAGAAGAGGTACAGGATGCATTACTTCTTGCAGTAGACAGTCTACTTGATGATTGGGTTTTGGATTCAGGAGTTTCGTTTCATACCACTCCACACCGAGAAATCATACAGAATTATGTTGCAGGTGATTTTGGTAAGGTGTATTTGGCTGATGGTTCAGTCTTGGATGTTGTAGGTATGGGAAACGTCCGGATATTGTTGCCCAATGGATCTGTTTGGTTACTGGAGAAGGTTCGAGATACTCCTAACCTAAGGAGGAATCTGATTTCTGTTGAACAACTTGATGATGAAGGGCATGCAATACTATTTATTGGTGGTACTTGGAAGGTTACAAAGGGAGCTAGGGTATTGGCTCGTGGAAAGAAAACCGGTACTCTGTACATGACCTCAAGTCCAAGAGACACAATTGCAGTTGCTGATGCAAGTACTGATACAAGCCTATGACACTACAGACTTGGCCACATGAGTGAGAAATGGATGAAGATGCTGTTGTCAAAAGGAAAACTACCAGAATTGAAGTCCATTGATTTTAACATGTGTGAAAGTTGCATCTTAGGAAAACAGAAAAAAGCGAGCTTCTTGAAAACTGGCAGGACATCGAAAGCTGAAAAATTGGAGTTAGTACACACTGATTTGTGGGAGCCTTCTCTGGTTGCATCCCTTGGAGGTTCAAGGTACTACATCACTTTCATTGATGACTCAAGCAGAAAGATATGAGTTTATTTTCTGAAAAATAAATCTGATGTATTTGAAACTTTTAAGAAGTGGAAGGCCATGGTTGAGATAGAAACAGGTTTGAAAGTAAAATGTTTGAGGTCAGATAATGGAGGAGAGTACATAGATGGAGGGTTCAGTGAGTATTGTGCTGCACAGGGAATTAGGATGGAGAAGACCATTCCTGGGACACCACAGCAGAATGGTGTGGCTGAGCACATGAACAGAACTCTCAATGAGCGTGCTAGGAGTATGAGGTTGCATGCTGGACTACAAAAAACTTTTTGGGCTGATGTTGTTAGCACTGCAGCTTACTTGATAAACCAAGGACCTTCAGTTCCCATGGAGTTCAGACTTCTTGAGGAGGTTTGAAGCAGTAAAGAGGTAAAGTTTTCACACTTAAAAGTTTTTGGTTGTGTTTCTTATGATCATATTGATTCTGATGCTTGTAGTAAACTTGATACAAAGTCTAAAATATGTTTTTTCATTGGCTATGGTGATGAGAAATTTGGCTATAGGTTTTGGGATGAACAAAATAGGAAAATCATCAGAAGTAGAAATATGATATTTAATGAACAGGTTATGTACAAAGACAGGTCAACTGTAGTGTCAGATGTTACAGAGATAGATCAAAAGAAATCTGAGTTTGTTAACTTAGATGAATTGACTGAAGGTACTGTCCAGAAAAGGGGTGAAGAAGATAAGGAGAATGTAAATTCACAGGTAGATCTGAGTACACCTGTAGCTGAAGTCCGTAGATCTTCTAGAAACATTAGACCTCCACAACATTATTCACCCACTTTAAATTATCTCCTGTTGACTGATGGTGGTGAGCCAGAGTGTTATGATGAAGTCTTGCAAGATGAGAATTCAAGCAAGTGGGAGTTAGCCATGAAGGATGAGATGGATTCCTTGTTGGGGAATCAGACATGGGAACTGACTGAATTGCCAGTAGGAAAGAAGGCTTTGCACAACAAGTGGGTATACAGAATAAAGAATGAGCATGATGGTAGTAAACGTTACAAGGCCAGATTAGTTGTTAAAGGGTTCCAGCAGAAGGAAGGCATAGACTACACAGAGATATTTTCTCCAGTTGTGAAGATGTCAACAATCAGACTGGTACTGAGAATGGTGGCTGCAGAAAACTTACATCTTGAGCAGTTCGATGTGAAGACAGCATTCCTTCATGGTGATTTGGAGGAAGACCTTTACATGATTCAGCCAGAAGGGTTCATTGCTCAAGGACAAGAGAATCTAGTCTGCAAATTGAGAAATAGCTTGTATGGCCTAAAACAAGCTCTCAGACAGTGGTACAAGAAATTTGACAGTTTTATGCATAGAATTGGGTTCAAGAGATGTGAAGCTGATCACTGTTGCTATGTTAAGTCTTTTGACAATTCTTACATTATATTATTGTTGTATGTGGATGATATGCTTATTACAGGGTCTAGCATTGAGGAGATTAATAATCTGAAGAAGCAATTGTCCAAATAGTTTGCAATGAAGGATTTGGGAGCTGCAAAGCAAATCCTTGGTATGAGAATCATTAGAGACAAGGCCAATGGTACATTGAAGCTTTCACAGTCAGAGTATATGAAGAAAGTTCTTAGCAGGTTCAACATGAATGAAGCTAAACTAGTGAGCACACCCTTGGGTAGTCATTTCAAACTAAGCAAAGAACAGTCACCGAAGACAGAAGAAAAAAGGGACCACATGAGCAAGGTGCCCTATGCCTCAGCTATTGGCAGCTTGATGTATGCTATGGTGTATACAAGGCCAGACATTGCACATGCAGTGGGAGTTGTGAGCAGATTCATGAGTAGGCCTGGAAAGCAGCATTGGGAGGCAGTCAAGTGGATTCTGAGATATCTGAAGGGTTCATTAGATACATGTCTTTGCTTCACAGGTGCAAGTTTGAAACTGCAGGGTTATGTAAATGCTGATTTTGCTGGTGATATTGATAGTAGAAAGAGTACTACTGGATTTGTATTTACTCTAGGTGGTACAGCTATATCATGGGGTTCAAATCTGCAAAAGATTGTCACTTTGTCTACTACAGAAGTTGAGTATGTTGCAGCAACTGAAGCTAGAAAGGAGATGATTTGACTACATGGTTTCTTAGATGAATTGGGTAAAAAGCAAAAGATGGGCATTCCACACAGTGACAGTCAGAGTGCAATCTTTCTTGCCAAAAATTCGGCTTTTCATTCAAAGTCGAAGCACATACAGACAAAATACCTCTTTATCCGTTATCTTGTTGAAGATAAACTGGTAATACTTAAGAAGATTTGTGGATCTAAGAACCCGGCAGACATGTTGACTAAGGGTGTCACTATTGAGAAGTTGAAGCTGTGCGCAGCTTCAATTGGTCTTCTAGCTTGAGGACGGGAGGATGAATTGCAGGGATGAGGGATTGTGTTATGGAGGATTGTGGTTGATGTTTGCAGCTTGTGAGCCCTTAAGGGCTAAGGTGGAGCTGATGGAGGAGTTTGCTAGTGTAGCTTGATCAATTCAAGCCAAGGTGGAGATTTGTTGAAGTGGGCCCGTGTGTGGCTTGAATTGCCACAAGCCGAAGTCAATCTAACCTTAGTTGACCGAATCCTATTTGTAATAGGAACCTCTTCAGCCGACTTTGACATATATATAAATATATATATATTAGGTTTGAGATTAAGGGAAGCTATGAGAGATAATTCCCAATAACCTAGCAGCCGCATAAGAAGAAAGAATAGTGTTTTCTTGTCTTGTGGGTGAGAGAGAAATATTATAGCCGCAAGTTTTACTCTGTATTTTTCCCTAATAATAGTAAATCCCTGCAACTCCGTGGACGTAGGCAAATTACCGAACCACGTAAATATTGTCTTGTGCATGTGATTGTTTTTCTTTGGCGTGTGTTTTCTCTATTTGTTTTGTTTCTCACATGTTGGGATTTTGGTTAAATTCCTTACAAGCACATGGTCAGAGGCTATTATAAAATTAGTGATTAAAAAAAAACGGAAGTTATTCATACTATACTCTATCTTTTTTTCTTTTTCTTTTTTAATTTTTTAATTTTTTTAATTAGGGATGTAACTATGATGATCCCCCATATCATTTTTGTTGATAATACACCCATTTTCTATGATGCAAGCCCAACTCAACTTTGCTATTTGAGATGTATCCTTATTTGTTTTAAGGCAGTATCAAGTTTGAGGATAGATGAGAACGAAACTGAAATTGTGCCAATTGGAGAGGGGTTGAATGTTTTTATGAATTTTAAAGCAATCATGGCTGTCGTGTTTCCTCTTTTCCTATGAAATATTTGGGTTTGCCTCTGGGAACCTGCTTCAAGGCAAGGCACATCTTGGACATTATCAATTTATCATTGAGAGGATGAAAAGGAGATTGGTTGGCAGGAAGAAATTGTCCTCATCAAAAAGGGTGAAACTTATTACCCTTTTTTTTATACATAAGTTACAGATGCACCTTCTTTTTTTGGAAAGGAAGTTACACATGCACTTAGTGGATCTCAAACTCATAACCTCGTCCTTATTAAAAGTAGTTTATCACTTTATTTCCAACTATTCTTATCTTTATCTTTGTTGCCTACAGCTACAGGCGTGGCAAAAGGCATGGAGAATACAAAGGGGCTTTCTCTGGTGGTGGCTTTGTTGAGGTCAAACCACAAAAGGGCCTTATAGTGTGGGCTTGTGGAATAATATTTGAAAAAGATGGAACAACATCTCACTTTTATCTGATCTGCTGTTGGTGACAATGCTAGAATACGTTTTTGGCATGATTTGAGGAATGATAAGACCACTCTTTAAGGAGGGGAAATTCTTGTATGCACTTAGTGAGACATAAGTCTTATATGCTGGCGTACGTATAAGATCCCACCTCCTTAAGGAGAGATATCTTAGCCTCTTTCTTTTTGTCTGGGACAAAGACACTGAGGTTACGGATTATATATATAACACAAATGGGAGCTTTTATTGGAATCCATTATACATTAGAGAGGTGCAAGATTGTGAACTAGAACATATGGTTTAATTAATGGAGGATATATATATATACACATACTAAGAAATTACCTAATGGGGAGGAAGACAAATTGGAATGGATCTCGTTGAAGTTTCAAGGCTTCCAAGTGAAGGGTTATTATAAGACACTGAGAGGAGATAAGAACCCATTTCCTAGGCAGAGAATTTGGAAGCTCATGTTCTACCAAGTGTGGCTTTTTTCATACACCTAGCTAAGAACTTGACTACAACTCTACAAGAAACCTTCGACAATAAGGGATAATCATCATAGATTGGTGCTTAATGTGCAAAATCGGGGAGAATGTCTTGTTTTGTGTTTGTAAGGGTCATATATTTATGTATTGGCAAAACGCACGTTAGTAATTGAGTCTTAGTTTCTAGTGTGTTCAAGAATATTTTGGTTGAATAAACAAGTGATATTATTGAAAACACAAGATTGCTTAAGAAACTAATCAAGAAAAGATGTCAGAATAGGACTTAGATACCTTTTGATACTTGTCAATCTATCAAGACTTAATGGATCTCGATACCTTTCAATCTATTGAGTTACTGGAATTTTTTTTCTAGCCAGCAATATTTTATTTAGGTGCCTATTTTTTATGGGTTTTTAAACCTAGTTGGAGAGCTATTTAAAAGCCCATTAAACTTCTATAAAAATAAGGTGGTTGTGATAGAAAACCTAAGGCATTTCATATTGAAACCCTAGCATCGACTTATTGAACCTGTGAGTTCAAAAAATAAGCAAAATCTCTAGTACTAACAATTGAAGATTTTATGGGGGGTTTGTGTAAAACTGTTGCAAAAATCAGCTACAACAATCAAAAGAGTTGTTGTGCTGTTAGTCATAAATAGGATATTTGTGCAAAGGAAAGGTCTATTACAATAAGTAGTCCAACTAGGGATTGTAGTTGAGGTTTTGCTGTAGGTAGGTACTTTGGGATAGTGTAAGATTCCTTGTATTTGTAACCTCTATTATTGTTAGTGGATTATTCGGGAGTGATAACCTAAAATTCACCCAGTAGGGTTTTGCCTACAATGATTTTTCCCATCTTGATCAAATTACCGTGTCAAACTTATTTTCCACTACATTTGATTTAGATTGGTGATTTTATTGTACCTTAATTTGCATGTAACTTGGACTAATTAATCAACTTGGGTAATTAGTTAATTTAATGAATGTAATGAATGATGATGATGACCTTCAAGAAGCTTATAATAAGCTTTATAAACTATTTTTTCAAATCTCTTAAAAGAAAACAAAATTAGAGGCTAAACTTGAGGAGATCAAACTTGAAAAAGGTGAATTGATTGTAAAATTGGATGAAGCCAATAAATTAAATGAATTTTTGAAAAATCAAATTTCATCTCAAGTGGATAAAATTAAAAGCTAGGAAGAGCAACTAATTGAATTTAAAGTTGAAGTAGAAAAATTAATTAGTGTCAAGCCTGTTGATGAGCCTAACTCAAAAGATTATTATTATTTTTATATTCCTCCATTTAAAAAGAATAATGAAGAATAGTTGAAGGCTAATGTAGCTAGGATAGACAGAGGTGAAAAAATTTATGTTGAATCTGAAATTTCAAAAAACCTATGTCTAAATCCTCTCCTAGGCTACAAGAAAATATGAATTTGTCCCACTTGTCATCATTATCATGTTGTTGGTCATTTTAGGCCAAATTGTGCTAAGTTGGTGCCTTTGTCAACCTCCAAATCTAAACACCCACCTAGGAAATCTAGTAATTCTAAAACTACTCATGTTTGTCACCATTGTGGTGCTTCTAGTCACACTCATCTTGATTGTTTCAAGTTGTTTCCTCTTAAGCAAGTGTTTGATATATCTCATCCTTTGTCTCAAGGCTCTATACCTATTCGTGGTAAGTTATTAAAATTTAAGTTTTTTTAACTCAGTTTCTGGGGAATGTTATTTCCTCTAATTTTTTTTTTTCTAAAATAAAATACAAAAGCATGAACAATTTGCATTTTTTACTAAAGAATATTCTTACAATGCTTTTTTTAAGAGTTAACAAAATATAATAATAACTATATTTAGCTTATTATAAAATGCTTCTAATTGCATATTTTAAAATGTACTCATGCATATACATGGATTTACAAGCTAGTATAAATATATGTGTGCATGTGTGTAACTTTTGAAACTGCAAGGTTATTTATGACACTCTTTTTTTAATTATAAAAAATATTAATGAAAATGCAAACATGATATATATAAAATGTCACTTAATTTACGTTATATCCATGTTTTTGTTGTCTCAATTCTATGCCAAATTAATTAACTTGTAATTCTGCATAGATTTTCATGTATTTTTGGGATTACATTGTAATTGGGTAGAGTACTTGAGCCTTGGTCACTGTTGCTAGCTGAAGAAGTTCACTTCCGTGAAAGTAGGGGAGTTCAAGCAGCCCGCCCACCTGCCCAACCCGCCCGCATCCGATCCACCGCCACCCAATCCAACAACTCTGGTGGTCAAACGCGAGTTCAAAACTCTCTAACCCGACCCTAGTTCAAAACTCGTGAAACCCGACTTGCCTGTAAGCTTCACACTCATTCTGGACCAAATCCGACGAGACCTCATTGAGATCCGTCGAGATCTAGTCCAGATCCCACGAGATCTCGCCGTTATCCAACAAAATCTAAGCTAGATCTCGATGAATCCAGCCAAATATCGACCTTGATGATAAAACTCAAGACCGACCTGATACAACCTGAAATCGACGAGACCCGAACTGAAAGATCCAACCAAATCATTCGGATCGGTTTCGGGTTATATTTTCATCCACTCGAATTATTCGGGTCGAGTCCAGGTTGGGCACAAGCCTGACCCATGAACAACCCTACGTGAAAGTAAGTGTTGCCCGCAAGATGAACACGTGGCAGAAAAAGGAGCGAGCTTTTTCTTTACAACTTGGTGGGTTTTCATGGCTTTGGTTTTGAGGACAAACTTCTAGCTTTTCATGGTTTTGGTGTCTCTGATGGTGGGTTTTAATGGTAGTGGTAGGGAGATGTGGGGGTGATAAACAGTGGTGCTTGGATTGAATTGGTTTTTGTTTTTGTTTTTGTTCATTTTTTAATATATTTGAATTTATTATTATTATTTTGATGCTGTGTAATTTTAAAATAGAAGATGTAATGTAGAGCGTATTGGAAATAATGTGCTAAAATTGATGAAATAAGTTACTAAAGTAAGTTTTGGTGTGGTAAATAGCATTTGGTATGATATTAGTAAGTATTAACGGTATCAAATCACAGTCAACAAGTAAAACCTATAACATTTCTCAAAAAAAAAAAAAAAACACCTATAACAGAAAATGCATTTAATGGTTCGATTTTCTAATAGAATGTTGAGAAACTATTCCAGCTAACTATTACCTATTTACCTTCTTAAATTATTTTATTTCATTAAAATAAAAAAAGAGTTTAATAATGAAAGTTAAAAATCAGATCAGATTTAATAAAGAAGACCGTTTTTGTTTTTTTAATTTTTTAATTATAATATGAATATATATATATATATATATATATAACAATTTCATAGACTAACTGGTCGAAAGACCAATAGAAAGTACGTCTCTTTGGACATGATTAACAATCACGGGAGTTTCTTCCACCCAAATTCCAATCAGATCAGATTTGACAAAGAAGACAGTTAATCCCGGCCGAATTGAACACCCAAATGGCATACAGCTTAGTCATTTTCCCGGTCAAAGTGAGAGGGCATATATGTATAGAGTAGCGTAATAAGCTTTAAGCAGTCCATTTCAATTTCCAAACGCATAAACCTAACCAGGAATGAGAGAATAGTATATGTGGATAAAGAAGACTGACCTTAGAACAGCTCAAGAAAATCACCAACAAGGAGTTATGCAATTCCGGCTCCCCTTACCTAATTCCAAGAAAAAGTACTAGACCATTAAAGTCCTGGCCCTCCACTAACAATAGAGCAGTGTTAAAAACTTAAAATTACGAAACTACCTTACTGCAGCTCATGAAAATCACCAACAAAGAGATATGGAACTTCCGGCTTCCCTTATAAGCCACTGACAAAGTAAAGACTAGACAGGGTAAGTTTTGTCCCCACCGGAGTCATAGAACAGCAAAGTTACAATTATGAAAACTCGCCTCTTTAATTTAGTACAGCTCAAGGAAATCACAAATTAAGGAGATTTTTTTTTTTTTTTTGAGTACCAGGAAGAAGATCTGGAACT